>NW_020664409.1:89841913-89864761 GCF_002925995.2 Terrapene triunguis
GGGGGGGTACCCTAAGCAGGAACACAGCTCTCTTAACCCCAAAGATGAGTGTTCACACACAGAGTTAACCAGGAAAAACTCCATGTATAAACAAGTCTTTAAGCTTATTCCCATGCAGGAAAGGGAATACCCTATACCTGTATAAAGCACTTTTATATTGGTATAAATGTGTCCACTGCAGGTATTGTACCAGTATAATTACACCTAGTTATACTGGTTCAAAGTCTGTATGTAGACGAGGCCTCAGAATGAGTTGCCAAAAACAGATAGTCTGTTATAGTAATATAATCTCACAGGAAAATGGACAGGCTTAAAAGCTAAATCTTATTTGCCTTATTCACAAGAATAATGCTGTTTGGATGAGTCAGGTGAGAAGAATTTGACCCTAAATTTTCAACCTAAAGAGAGAGATGAAAAATAACATCCCAAGTTGCAACCTCTTGGATTAATTGGGATCTTTCTTAAAGCCCCAGCTCCTAGAGTCATGGGAGTCCATGAGAAATTCAGCTTTCATTTAAATAAGTGCATTTCTAGCCCTCTCAGTTGCAGAGAAAGGCATGAAAATGTGAAACAAGTGCACCCCAACAGCTCAAAACCCAGAAGGCCAATAAAAAGAACTGCACTTTTTTTTTTTTTTGGTTAAATCTCACAATGTTTAAACCAATCATGATATTTGGGGAGGCTGATGTCTCTAAAAATATATTTGGATTTGGCAACACCCCAGCGCCGGGTACGAGGTGAAGTTGCCCCCGGAGTCCCAGCCCCTGGGTCCAGCCCAGCAAGCGAAACGTTTCAGTTCTCCTCGGCTGCTGCTCTGTGGAGAACAAAATCGAAGCAGCCTTCGAAGTTCGCATTCACACCAGGCTTCCTGCCTGCTCCGGCGCCCCCGGATTGGTCCCTGTAAACAGACCCGAGCCACCGGGGTCTGGGCCGGCCCCAGTCCGCGTTTCTCGCCCAACAAACGAGTTGAGCCCCCAAAAACTCGCACCCCCCAGCCGGGCCGCGGCCCTGCGACACCCCAGGGACCGCTCTGACCGCGGACAACGCAACACGCCTCGCGTCAGCGCTCCCGCCCGCGCGCTCCGCTCCCGCCTTCCCAGCCATTAGCCGCGTCCCGCCCCTTCCTCTGGCGTCACTTCCCGCGCGGCCTCGCTTCCGCTTCTCTCCCGACTCCTGTCATCTCCTTCCGCCCGGCTGTTTCCAGGGTAACTAGCCGCGCCGGTCGGAGACTCCTGTCGCCCGCCTCCCAACGGGGGAGTCAGCCCGCCCCCCGCCCGGCGTAAGTAGCGCAGCAGCGGTCTAGGAGCGCACCGCGCTCGCAGCGACCTCCTCGGCGGAGAGGAGCCCCGCCCTGCCCTTCTGCCTCCCCCCCCCGGGAGTAGAGCACTGCCCCACCCTCCCCGAAGCAGAGGATTGTCCTTCACTCCCAGAGGTGTGGGACTGCCCCCCCCAGGGCAGGAATCCCCCCACTGTCAGGGGCTGCTCCTCTTCCCCTCCACCCGTCCCCCCCCCAGGTGTTGGGACCCACAAGAGATCAGGATCAACCCCTTCCCCATCCCCCCCCCCCCCCCACTGCATTCCCCACAGGTGAGAAATTCTCCCCTCCCTATGAAGCGGAAGACTATCCCAACCCTCCCCTCCCCTCGAGCAGTGGCTCTCAACCTTTCGAGACTAATGTACCCCTCTAAGGAGTCTGATTTGTCTTGTGTCACCTCACTTAAAAACTACTTGCTTACAAAATCAGACATAAAAATACAAAAATATCACAGTATGCTATTACTGAAAAAATGATTATGTTCTCATTTTTGCCATATGATTATGAAATAAATCAATTGGAATATAAATATTGTATGTACATTTCAGTGTATCGTATATGCAGCAGTATAAACAACTCATTGTCTGTATGAAATGTTAGTTTGTAGTGACTTTGCTAGGGCTTTTTACGTAGCCAGTTGTAAAACTAGGCAAATATCTAGATGACTTGATGTACCTCCGAAAGACCTCTGTGCATGGACAGCGAGTATTGAAGGCAGGAGGAGGCTGTGCCTCCCCAAACAGCCTTGCGTGGCCCCACCCACGCTCTGCCCCCAGGTCCCTTCCTGCTTCCCGGGCTGTGCTGCGGGGGAACTGGGGGGCTAGTGGTAGCTGGCCTGCACTCCGGGGCTGGGGGAGGGAGGCCATGCTGCCCACCCGTCTGGCGTTGCGGGGCTGTGCCTGGTATTCTAGGGCTGGGGGGGGGCGTCCCGCCCGGCGTTCCAGGGCTGGGGGCACGCCGCCCGCTCACCCGCCTGGAGTTCCAGGACTGGGGCGGGGCCTGCTCACCTGCCTGCAGCTCCCGGTGGCTGCCATTCGCCGTTCCCGGCCAATGGGATCTGTGGGAAGCAGCGTGGGCCTGCGGACGGTTGATGTAAACAAACTGTTTTGCGACCCACCAGCGGATTACCCTGGTGGGCCGCAGGTTGCCCATCACTGACTCTGGAGTAAAGGACTGTGCCTCCTGCCTCCCCTGGAACGGACCCCTCCCACCCAGAAGCAGGAGCATAGGGGATTGGTCCCCTCCCCAGCCCAGCAGAATAGGAGACTGAGTCCTCACTTCAGTGCGAAGGACTTCCCGCCATGTTCCACTTTTCAGAGTCCGGTGACCTCAAAGTATGTTGCAGCCATGAGGAAAGGATGGGGATTGATAACCCCCAAACACTGAGTAGTTGAGCCCATGTGTTCTCTCATCCTTTCCCACTAAGCTTCTGGTGGGCAACCCCTACTGCTTTGACATGTTGCCCAGGCATCAAAACCATCTTCCTTGGGGTAGAAAGTTTTGGGCCTGCTTGCCTTTTTCTAGATGTTTGTACAGTGTGTAAAGCATCTAGAGTTCTAGAGAGGAGCTTGATAAACCAAATGAAAGAATATCTAGATATGGAATTTATTTTAAACTTTTATTACACCTTTCATCCCAGAGCTGCTCATGGACTACATATACTGCCTGAAAAACCTTTCTGAGGTGGAAAGGACAGCAATTGGGCTGACATCAGTCATACAAGACAACAGTGGAAGGAAAGGAATTTTGGTCAAGGGTACTAGGACAAACTCCTACTTCTAGGAAAAGTGCTCTAGGATCTTTCATGTCCACATAGAGCAGATAGGAGACAGGACTCATCCAAATAATTCCTTTATAGTATGAACTGCTTGGATATAAGTTGATAGAACTGAGTTCATCCTACTGAGTTACAAACCTGTGGTTCAAGGAAGCTGAAGATATTTCAAACCTGATGTTTAAAACACCAACTTGTCTTTTGCCTGTTTAGTAATATGGTTTGTTTTTCATGTTTGGGATAGGGGTGTCATGAGGAAAGGAACAGTATAGTAACCGTACAGAGTTTTAACTGAGAATTCATGAACTATATTTCAGCATCTCTTTCTCCCTGTCTGTGTGCAGCCTAATTTTGTGGGATTGATTGGAGTCAGACAATGTCCACTCCTCCTCTCGCTGGGGCAGGAATGCCTCCTGGTGCTTTCTCAGGACCACAGGCTCAAGCAGCCCGGGAAGTGAACACAGCTTCTCTCTGTCGCATTGGCCAAGAAACTGTGCAGGATATTGTATTTCGGACAATGGAAATCTTTCAGCTACTGCGGAATATGCAGGTGAGAAGCAAAAAGACCTTCCCTTTTCATTCTCTTCTGTTCCCTTCCCATCTCCTACCAAATATATATATATTTTTTAAACAACTAATACAGTTGGAGGTGATCAGGTACATCATAGCATGTGTAGAACGTGTTTTCAGTATTTGAGGGGGTAGTTTAGCTTAGAGCAAGTTCTTGACCAAACTGCTTTCGGGGGTGAGGATATGTTGTCTGTGTATTGCTGTTGGATTATTTCGATAAATCTGTTCTTCCATCCTGGTTGCGTGAGCGTTGAGAATTAGAGAAAATCCTCATTTAGTGTACTGTGGGTACACTCTAAATGTAAGACTTTTGTCTTCATGTTTCTATTTTCTTTTAAGAAATAACAAAATTTATTTGTATGTGAACTGCATTTCTGTATTCTTGCTGGCCTTTGGGGATTATTTTGCCAGAGATTTTTTGATCATCTTATTATAGAATAACATTTTCCATCCAAAACTGGGTGAAATTCTTAACGCTCTTTTTATACTCAGAAAGTGGTACAAGTAATCTTCAGTGTGAGGGGTGGTTACTCAGTAAATTTACAAATAAACCCCAAGATGTAATTGTATTTAAAGAATGGAATCTGAGAAGATGAATTGGAATATAATCCTTTTATTTGTTCCTGTGACTATGATTTCTTTTTATTTAGTTGGAAGTTATATTATATTGTAATTTGTTATCTATACGTAGGTATTTATGTCAAAGATTATTGCTAAAGCATTTTGATACTGAGCTTGATAACATCTCATAAAATGTTAAGATGGCATCCAATATCACATCTTCTACATCTTGTATAAACCAGTTTAGGGTTGGGGTTAGGATTAGGGTTGTCATAGCACTTGTTTTGGGAGGTGAGAGAAATAATAGCAGCCAGGTACTTGTGTCTGTGGAAAGAATCCAACAATCATTGAAGTAAATGGGAGCTGAGTAGAAGCATTTTTGAGTGCAAGACAGAATTTGGCCAACAAAATGGAATAGCCTTTGTAAATTGATATATATAACAGATTAAAAAGTTATAGCTTGAGAATTATTGCATTTCTAAGAGGTTTTCCGGAATTGTGCATCTTACTAGAGTTGCATAAGTTTTTATTGAACAAGTTATTTCTTTTAAATCCAAATTTAACTATGAAGATGTCTCATTTGAGCTACTTCACTATATTCAAATAAAAGTAAAGTGAGAAGTTTTGTAAAATAGCTGCAAGAAAAATATGTATCCTTAAGGAGTATTGCTTTGAGCAATGACCAATACAGTTTGATTAGGTATTGCAAATCCTCTATTATTGTAATGACATTTATATGATGCTATCCTTAAGTTAAAAGTAAAGGTGAAAAAAGAATAATTTATTTGTGGACTAAATAAAAAAGTAGTACCAGTGTACAGGTTGTACACTATTATTAACAGAACATAATCTAGTTGTTTGAAAATGTTCCCTAGATCAGAAAGGGAGGATACAAAAAAATCTTCTGTGTAAATTATTTTTACAACATTTAAACAGAATGAAAGAAACCATGGCTTCTATGAAATTCAATACAGTTCACATAGCCTTGATCTATTAAAACGCTTTAAGCTATAACTAGCAAATATATACAGTCTATCTTAGTTCTCTTTTCAACTCTTAAAGAAATGCTCATGCGTTTGGTACAGCTTAATGAAGTAATTAACTTAGATATAGAGGAAATAATGTTATTGTTTAAAAATAAATATTTTCTGTGTTATGTAACAGTACTAAAGCCACTTCTCGGGATTTCATAGTGGAGTTTTTTTTGTAGAAATTTATGACTGTATTTCCTTTCAATATTTGGTTTTATGGAAATCCACCTTAGCCTCTTCTTTTCTCTTATTAACCACAGAAATGTGACACTGAGCCCTAGTCTACATTACAAACTTATGTCAGTAGAACTACATTGCTCAGGGGTGTGGAAAATTCGCACCCATGAGTGTCGCAGTTATGCCAACCTAACTCCTGGTATAGACAGCACTATGTCGATGGGAGGGCTTTTCTCATTGACATAGCTACCTCCTCTCAGGGAGGTGGAGTACCAATGCTGAGTGGAAAAGGTGTCCTGTTGGCGGTAGCATTTTCATTAAGCGCTACAGCGCTGCAAGTGTAGACAAGCCCTTAGTTCATCACTTTGATTCGTGGCTGAGATGGCCAGCTAGCTGCATTGGCCGTAGAGATCTCTGACTATTCATGATTTAACTTCAGTTACAGAATTCATATTTGTAGTTGTGAGTATGATCACCTCCTGAATGAAAATAATAAAACAAATTCTTTCTCTCATTTCCATCAGTGGGGAAAACTTGAAAAGTAGAAGACATTTTGTTTTGTGATGAATGTGTATATGAGTCTGTGTAGAGAGCTTATTGCGGAAAATTTAAGTTGATGAGATGTGTTTTGTATTAAGTTCTAATTTTGGAAGTCCTGTAAGAGTGAGTTCCATAGTTTAGATCCAGACTCCCATTCTCTCGTCTGTGTCATGATCCTCCTCTCTTGGTAAACAGTTTCATGGTTGCAATAGAATTTAGCTGTCAGTGGAGAGAGAAGTGATCTTAGGTAACAAATGTTAACCCCACAGCGAGCTGTGAATTTTAAAATTAAAGCTGGTCAAAATCTCACAAAATTATTTCATCAAAATGTTGAATTTTCAAAAAGTTTCAATCTTTGTAAATTGGTCATAAACAGAAACAATAATTGAAAAATTTAGAAATATTTTCCCTAAAAATGTTGTTGAAACTTTTTTTTTTTTTTTTAATAACTAACTAAAATGAATTGACTACAGAATCCACTGCCTTTGCTAAGTGAGCAGACTGCTACACTCTGCATTATGGAGCCTCTTTCCCTGACATAGTGAATATGTCTGGGGCATAAGTGTGTGGATTACTCTGGTCAGATCTAACGAGGAGTTAGATTATTAGTTAGTTGTTTTTGCTGATACAGACTAACACGGCTACCACTCTGAAACTGGTCAGATCTGTATATGATACCAGAGAGTATCAATAGGAAAGATGCTAGCATTTTCAAAATGCTTTGAAGATATTAAATAATGAGTTATTGATCATATAAAGGTTCTGTTGATTACATAGGACTTGGGTTTGTTGATGGTTTTATATCAATGATTTGGCATATAAAATCAGCAGATAAGGTGCAAATTTTTAAGGTAAAGAAAGTGGCTGGAACATCTATGACTGTTAGTCGGAGAGAAAATGTAAAAAAATAGGGCTGTCAAGTGATTAAAAAAATTAATCGTGATTAATCACACCATTAAAAAAATTAATCGTGTTTAGTCGCGCTGTTAATAATAGAATATCATTTATTTAAATATTTTTGGATGTTTTCTACATTGTCAAATATATTGATTTAAATTACAACAGAATACAAAATGTACAGGGCTCACTTTATATTTATTTTTATTACTGTAAAAAACAAAATAAATAGTATATTTCAATTCACCTAATACAAGTACTGTAGTGCAATCGCTTTATCATGAAAGTTGAACTTGCAAATGTAGAATTATGTACAAAAAATAACTGCATTCAAAAACAAAAAATGTCAAACTTTAGAGCCTACAAGTCCACTCAGTCCTACTTCAACCAGTCACACAGACAAATACGTTTGGTTACAATTTGCAGGAGATAATGCTGACCACTTCTTATTTACAATGTCACCTGAAAGTGAGAACAGGCATTCACATGGCACTGTTATAGCTGGCGTCACAAGATATTTACGTGCCAAATGCGCTAAAGATTCATATGTCCCTTCATGCTTCAACCACCATTCCAGAGGACATGTGTCCATGCTGATGATAGGTTCTGCTCGATAACGATCCAAAGCAGAGCAGACCGACGCATGTTCATTTTCATCATCCAAGTCAGATGCCACCAGCAGAAGATTGGATTTTCTTTTTTAGTGGTTCGAGTTCTGTAGTTTCTGCATCGGAGTGTTGCTCTTTTAAGATTTTTGAAAGCATGCTCCACACCTTGTCCCTCTCAGATTTTGGACGGCACTTCAGATTCTTAAACCTTGCATCGAATGTTGTAGCTATCTTTAGAAATCTTACATTGGTACCTTCCTTGCGTTTTGTCAAATCTGCTGTGAAAGTGTTCTTAAAACGAACACGTGCTGGGTCATCAACCGAGACTGCTATAACATGTAATATATGGCAGAATGCAGGTAAAACAGAGCTGGAGACATACAATTCTCCCCCAAGGAGTTCAGTCACAAATTTAATTAATGCATTTTTTTTTTTAACGAGCATCATCAGCGTAGAAGCATATCCTGTGGACTGGTGGCCGAAGCATAAAGGGGCATACAAATGTCTAGGTGACATTGTAAATAAGAATCAGGCAGCAGTATCTCCTGTAAATATAAACAAACTTGTTTGTCTTAGCGATTGGCTGAACAAGAAATAGGACTCAGTGGACTTATAGGCTCTAAAGTTTTACATTGTTTTGTTTTTGAGTGCAGTTATGTACAAAAAAATCTACATTTGTAAGTTACACTTTCACAATAAAGAGATTGCACTACAGTACTTGTATGAGGTGAATTGAAAAATACTATGTCTTTTATCATTTTTACAGTGCAAATATTTGTAATAAAAAATAATAAGATAAAGTGAGCACTGTACACTTTGTATTCTGTGTTGTAATAGAAATCAATATATTTGAAAATGTAGAAAAACATCCAAAAATATTTAATAAATTTCAATTGGCATTTCTAGTCTATTGTTTAACAGTGTGATTAATCACTATTAATTTT
The DNA here is from genome assembly GCF_002925995.2 of Terrapene triunguis. Classification (NCBI taxonomy): domain Eukaryota; kingdom Metazoa; phylum Chordata; order Testudines; family Emydidae; genus Terrapene; species Terrapene triunguis. The sequence continues at coordinate 89,850,331 of NW_020664409.1, forward strand.
TTTTAATTGCAGTTAATTTTTTTGAGTTAATCGCATGAGTTAACTGTGATTAATCAACAGCCCTAGTAAAAAAGAACTTTTCATAAATACTTAATTTTAGTTGATGGGCTAGAAAGTTTTTTTTAGTAACTTGTTTTTGTTTTGTTTTTATTTTGTTAACCATTTTCCTTTTAAAATTGTTTGGCTTTTTAAGCTACCAAATGGTGTTACTTATCATACTGGGACGTACCAAGACAGATTAGCAAAGCTGCAAGAACATCTCCGTCAGCTATCAATACTCTTCAGGAAACTGAGATTAGTCTATGACAAATGCAATGAAAACTGTGCAGGGCTAGATCCTGTACCCATAGAGGTAAGTATTTACTTTGATATGCATGATTGGTGGGTCTGATTTTTATTGTTTATTTATGTTACAGTAGCACCCATTCCTTCAGATTGCTTGTTATACTCTGCTGTTGTCTCTGATTTTAAACGAGACCGTAAACCAATGATCCCCAAACTTCTTATTTTGTGGCCTTTCTTACCCATAATGGAACCTGTCCACCCTCTCCCCCTGGAACCATGGTTGGGAGCAGGACCGGAGCCACCGTCAGGAGCCAGGACCAGGAGCAGAGCTGCAGTTGGGGGCCAAGAGCAGGGCAGGGGGCTGGGGCTGGGAGCCAAGGCCAGGATCGCAGATGTGGCCGCAGCCGGGAGTGAGGCCATGACCAGGGCCCTGAGGCTGGGGGCAGAGCGGGGCTGGGTGGCACTCCCTCCCCACCCCATGGGGGCTGTCCTGAGCCCCACCACACCCCTCACCCGATGTTCCTCTGCTCCCCCCCAGGAGGGTGCGCCCACCAGTTTAGGGACCATTGCGGTAAATTCGTCAGGGGACAGATTGTCATTTTGTGGAGCTGGTTGAAATTTTGGGGTTTTTTTAATTAAAAAAAACATTAAATGAAAAAAATGTAGTTCTTTTTTAGATTGAATGAGGTTTTTTTACTTTTGGGAGGATGAAAAATTTGAAACATTTTTTTAAATGAAATTATATTTCATTTCAGATTTTGGAGTAGTCTTTGTCCAGTAGAAAAAAAGGAGAAAAGGTTTTTTTTTGTTTTTTGTTTTAAAAAGTGGGAGAGAGAGAGACAAATTGGAGAAAAGCTTACTTTCTGTGTGTCTTTTTTTTACACTTTTCCAGGGGAAAGAAATACATTTGGGTGAAAAAAAGTTAGAGTGGAGATTTTTAGCCACTACTTTCTCTCACGTTTTTTCTTTTTCCAATTATTTTCCAGTGGGGGAAAAAGTGAGAGGAAGAACACTGGATGGAAAATCCTTTTTCCATTCAGCCAAAAGTAAACAGAAAACCTGAGAGAAAATGACAGTTTCTCCTTGATTTTTTTAATCTTCGTCAAATCTACCTTTTTCTCTTTGAAATTTAGACATCCCCTACTTAATCTGAGTTTACTATATAGCACAATGGGGCGCCTATCCTCACTGGGCCTCTGTATGCTATTGCTGCTGCTGTTACTACTACTACTAGATTTTTGGATTTTCTACAGTTTAATTTAAACACGGTGTTATATGTTTTAAAATGTTCACTAAACAGTGACAAAGAAATATAGGAAATTTAGGATCAGACCTGTGGTCCATCTAGACCAGTCTCTGACAAGATTACCACCTGCTTTAGAGAAAAGTACATGAAACCCTGCAGCAGGCTGTTATGGGATAATCTGCTCCATGGAAAGTTTCCTCCCAACCCCCGATAGATGGAGTTGACTTATGCCCCGTAGCATGTAGATTTATATTCTTCTTGAGTTTGTTTATGGGCTTTGGGGATTTTTTAAGCATTTCCTATAATATATCTGGGTATTTTGTTATCCATATTAATGTCCAGTCCCTTTCTGACTCCTTCTAATCTCATGGCCTCAGTGATATCTTGTGCAATGAGTTTCATTGCGCTTTTTGTGGAAGAAGTTTCTTTTTATTGGTTTTGAGTTTGCTACCTTTGAGTTTTATTTTGTTCCTCTTCTTGTGTATTATGAGACAGGGTGAATAGAAGCTGAATCTACTAGACCAGTGGTTTTCAAACTTTTTTTCTGGCAACCCAGTTGAAGAAAATGTTGATGCCCGTGATCCAACGGAGCTGGGGATGAGGGGTTTGTGGTGTGGGAGGGGGCTCTGGGCTGGGGCAGAGGGTTGGGGTGCGGGAGGGGGTCAGGGCTCTGGGCTGGGGGTTCAGGCTCTGGGCTGGGGCTGGGGATGAGGGTTTTGGGGTGTAGGAGGGGGCTCTGGGTTTGGGGGGGGGCTCAGGGCTGGGGCAGGGGATTGGGGCATGGGGTTGGGGTGCGAGGTTATCTCGGGCAGCTTCCAGTCAGCAGCTCTGCAGGGGTGCTAAGGAAGGTTTCCTGCCTGTCCTGGCACCGCAGACTGTGCTGCACCCCAGAAGCAGCCAGCAGCAGGTCCGGCTACTAGCCGGAGTCGTGCAAGCGGCTCCACGCGGCTCTAGCCCGCAGGCACCGCCCCCCAGCTCCCATTGGCCGGGAACGCCGGTACTCAGGGCAGGGGCAGTGCGCAGAGCCCTGTGACCCCCCCCCCAGGAGCCGGACCTGCTGCTGTCCACCACAGGGGCACAGCGCAGTGTCAGAACAGGTAGGAACTAGCCTGTCTTAGCCGGGCAGCACCGCCAACTGGACTTTTAACGGCCCGATAGGCGTTGCTGACCAGGACCGCCGTGGCTCAATGCCTTACATTCGCGACCCGCAGTTTGAAAACCACTGGACTAGACCATTCACTATTTTGTGTTCCTTTGTCATATTCCCTCATAGGGCCTTTAATTACCTTCTATTATGAAAGTGAAAAAGTACTGTTGGTACACACAGTATCTTGAAGAGGTAGAATTTGGGCTGAATATAGCAAAATGGTATTGCATTGGTGAATGCAGAGAAATTGTCCTCAGGTTCAAAAGGAAGTGTGTGTGTTAGGTCAAGCTCTCTTCCAGTTCCCAGATTTCTATAACTAACATTCCATCAATAAAACTAGATTAAGAAAAGGTTGCATAACCATAACTCTGTCGCCTTGTGCATTGCTTTTGATATAGTCTCTAATGACGTACTAATACAATATTATGTTCTACACTATTTTTTATATTCATTTAGCTCCCATCCTGCCACTGATTCCATCAGAATCAGTTGCAGGATTCTGGCTTTCGATTATGTGTGCAGCATCTTGAAAAAAAAATTTCTTCATTTTTGCTATACTCTGTTTTCATTGGCAATCTTTATTTACTTAAATGTTTTAAAATAAATCTCTCTTTAATTTATATACATTAATATAGTTGGTTTCTTTGTATTGTGCAACTCCTTTTCAGCCAACAGATCAGTATGTGAGGCAATTAACTATGAAACTGGCCTAGCTACAAACTTTCTTTGCCCGAATTTCCTGAATGTTGAGTGCTTAACTGTTCAATTTGAATGTTCTTAGTCGCTTTTATCAAAAAATTGCATTAGGTTTAGAGATAAAAGAAATTTCATAGTGTAGTATATTTGGCTGCAAGCTACCAGAATGCCTTCTCCTTGCCCTGCAGGGTAGTAAAGGAAGCCCTCCTCCAGAGAACCTTAGTAGCTAAGTAGCTTCTGCCTTATAGGATGCAAATATTATAAATCATGCACTTTCATTACATTTTCACTGTATAGCTTAGATTCACATATGCAGTTTGGAATTCGTTGGCTGTCCACTTTAACAAGATTAATGAGAATTCCGTGCAAAATGTATTTCACATGCATGAAATTCAATTTTCAATGGGTTAAATCCAAACTAGTTTTCACTAGTGTATTCAAAGGTAGTAATTCTAAAATGAGGACTCCTCCATACCAACTTTAAACTTCCTACCCGCATCCATTTTACTCCTAGAATTGTAAAAAAAAAAAAATTACATTTGATTTTTTTTTTAAATTGGGAATGTCTGAGGAAGATGGGAGGTTCCACTCTTGTACTTTAAAATACATTTAATGTCTTTGCTCAACTTAAAAAAATAAAAACCTCCCTTAAGCAGAGACCAATCCTGCAAAATTATGGTACAAAGGGTAAATATTTCAGTAAGTTATGAATGTCTGAAAATGTGTTAGGATGGAAATTATCATGCTATCTGAGGTATAACAGATATATTTGGACTGCATAAATAATTTAGTATTCATGATTTCTCTTCCTTTCACATTCCCTCAGCATAAATGGTTCAGTTTCCAATGTAGCTGAATAACAGATGAATGTGAATTTGATTGAGAACCTAATCCTTAACCTTTGTCTTCTCCTTGCATGTTTCCAGTAATTACTAATTACAAGTACTCCTGTTCTTTTTGCGGATACAGACTAACACGGCTGCTACTCTAAAACCTACTAATCTTAATTTTGTCTGTTCTCTGTTTACGTTTAAGAGGATCTTATTCTACTAGCAGCTTCATCTTTTCTCAGTGCCTACTGTTTGAGGACTCAGACATTGTGTTGACATGTATAAGGGTTCCAAATTCTCAATTTTTTTCAGAAATGGAAGTTTAAAGAAGCCAACAATGGACTGTGTGCCTTCATATACAGGTTTCATTAACTCTAAGATCTAATTCTAAGCTGTTGTAGGGTACTGCTCTTGAATCAGAGTAGTATTTTTTGCTACTCAGAAAAATACTTTTGTCTGTAATTTCTATATGCAAATTGGTTGGATTTTCTTTTAAAGGAAGGATATAGGTGTTAAAGTTCATTTAGGACTGCTTCATCAGATTTGGGGTTCAGACTGTTTCTCTTTACAATGGCAGTTTGTAGGAAATGATGAAACATGGGTTTTTTGATCTGATCACAATGGAAAATATTTAAGACAAAATTCATATTTGACATATTTTCCTGTTAAGATCTTTCTATTTGAATCAACCTATAATGGTCAAAAATACAAGGACATCATGATATAGACTTCTTAAAATATTAAAGGCTAGATTTTGCCTGTTTGTAAACCACAGCCCATGTTGAGGCCTGCATAAAGTTTCAGTGGTCCAAGCATAGGTCTGTGAGGCATTGTGCCTACTTGAAGCACAATACCCCTCCCTGGTGTAGTGGGGGTGTGTGCTGGAGCCATTCTGTGGGTCTTTGTGTCGGGGGGTGGGCGGGGGTGGTTGAGTAAGTCATGTCACCACCACCTCCCTTTAGGGCAATTTGCACTTCCAGAGAAAGCCGTGATGTCTTTGCTCTCTTATGCACCTATCCAAAGGCTAAGGACAATCTGGCACTAATATAGCACACCTGTAAAAAGAAACTTTCCTTCTTATCCTCTGTCTGCCTCTGTTCCTCTTTCCCTCTTCTCCCTTACTCCCCCCCCCCGTCCCCCTCCCACACACAAAAGAAAACAAAGGAGTGGTTCAGATTAAGAACTCTGTATTTGCATATATTCCCATGCAGAGCTCCCATTGCCCACTGAAGGAGAGCTGTAGGGTTAGAATATTTTAAAATCTGCTTCTTATGTTCCTTGATTCTGTAAAAAATACTGTTTGCAAGCTTGACAGTATTAAAATAATAATACTAAATAGTCCTTTACAAACATATGCTTCAGATCAGGAAACGTGTTAAGATTTCTGTTTAATATATTTAAACTACTGAGAGCAGAGATTTATAATGGAAATGACATTGGCACTGAAATGCTTCATTTTGATTGTATTGCCATAAATGTAGGTGAGAAGTTTATTTTGGCTGATGAGCTCCATAACTCTGGAGCATACTATGGTTCTCTTCAAATTTTTAGCATACATAGCAAAAATAGTTTTTTACTTGAACTCTAACATTTGGTTCACCTTCATAGCAACTTATTCCATATGTTGAAGAGGATGGATCCAAGCATGATGATCGAGGTGTTGCCAGCCAGCTTCGTTTTGCTAGTGAGGAAAGAAGGGAAATCATGGAAGTAAATAAGGTAACAAAGTTGAGATTGACTTGCATAACGCAGAAAATATGTCTCTTTGTCCATGTGAAGCTTGTATTACTAGATTGCGCCATAAAATGCAGTGTGTTTGCTATTTGGCCCCAAGTGACAAATAGTTCAGTAGTAAACATTTCTTGTATATCAGGATTTCAGTGTTCTCCATCATTCAGCAATTTTTGATTTTGTTCTACTGGGTGAGTGTAGAACTAAGGCACCTCAATAATGGAAACTATGTTGCTCTCTAGTGTTTCCTAGCCAGTGCTGTGAGATTTTCATAAATGAGGTACATTTGGGTTTGCACCTAGTTGTTCTGGTTAGTGTTTGGAGAGTAGATTGGGATGAGATCATAGTTGGGTTCTCTGTGGCTTTGAGGCTTCTCCAGGAATGGTGGATAGCAGAATGTATATACAATGTAAGATGTGAAAATATTATCAGAAATATGTTGTGGATTAATAACGAACTTTAGAGCTGCCACTCCAACACCTTTCATGAGTAATAAATTCCTTGTTTGGGGGCGGGGGAAAGGGGGTCTGCTTTTTGTATTTTGAGAAATTGAAGAAGAGCTTTTCTTTTGTCAAGTGTAGCATTTATGAAACAGTAACTGGTTCAAACAAAATGTATCAGATATGCTAAAGATGCTGTTAAATTTTCAGTCTGAATGGCAGGTATAGTTACTAATTAAAATTTTATTCAAATCTAAAATAAAAGACCAATTAGCATTTACTATAGTGTACAAAGGTTACTAAAATATACAGCATCACTAAAGCACAAGTAGTTGGTCCTTCAAATTGTAAAACATAAAGATAGGATTAATTAAATGTTTGAAGGGCTGGAATAGACATATGTGTAAATACTAAGTAGAAAGCAGTACAGGTATATGTAAAATAGACAGAAAACAACTGAACCAAAGAAGTATGTAGATTCCAAGTAATTAAAAGAAGTGGTATAGAGAAATACCAGAAAATCCACTGAAAATATTTCTTTGATGTTTCAACTTCTCAATTCCCAATTAGAGAGGGAAAGATATTACATAAAACCCTATATTTATTCACATACTCTATAGGCAAAAACATGGAGACAGCATGTGAATTGAGAGAAAAGCAACTGAAAGCTTTCCTGTTGTATTTTATCTTCTTATGTTTGATGTAGCGGGATTGTATATATTAAATCCTGTATAATGTTATACTGTGAATTTATGCACATTTATTTGCAATCTTTAACTGTTAATAAACATAACTGTCTGTATTTACTGTGTTTTTGATAGTTTTATGACATGTTTTTACCCTTGTTGTTTTACTTGTATGCAAATTTGTTTTTTAAACCTCCTTGGCATGATCTTGTGGAATTTCATAAATGTTTAAGCTTTCTTTTAACAAAATAAATTAATAATAATAGAAATGTAGGACTAGAAAGGATCTCAATAGCTCATCTAGTCCAGTCCCCTGCACTGAGGCAGAACTAAGTACTGTATCTAGATCTCCCTGACAGGTGTTTGTTAAACCTGTCCTTAAAAACCTCTAATGACAGAGATTCCACAACCTCCCTAGGTAATTTGCTCCAGTGCTTAACTACCATTATACTTAGGAAGTTTTTCCTAATGTCTAACCTAAATCTCCCTTGCTGCAATTTAACCCCATTACTTCTTGTCCTGTCCTCAGTGGATAATGAGAGCAATTTATCACCCTCCTCTTTATGATAATCTTTTATGTACTGGAAGACTGTTATCCTGTCCCCTCTCAGTCTTCTATTCTCCAGACTAAACAAACCCAATTTTTTTTCAATCTTTCCTTGTAGGTCATATTTTCTAGCCATTTAGTCACCTTTGTTGCTCTCCTCTGGACTTTCTCCAGTTTATCTACATCGAACTGTGGTGCCCAGAACTGGACACAGTACTTCAGTTGAGGCCATATCAGTGCTGAATGGAAAAATTACATCCAGTGTCTTGCTTGCAACACCCCTGTTAATACATTCCAGAATGATGTCTGCCTTTTTGCAATGGAATTACATTGTTTACTCATATTTAGTTTGTGCTCCACTATAACACCTAGATTCTTTTTTTCAGTACTCCTTCCTAAACAGTCATTTCCCATGTTTTTGTGCAGTTTATACTCCTGGGGAAATTCTGCACCAAAAAATTAAAAATTCTGCGCACAATATTTTAAAATTTTGCAAAACGCTGCCTATTTTATTTGTCAAAATAACACAATATAATCATGCCAGTTTCAATTATTTTGATAATTTATTTCAAAATATCTGCCAGCAAGTATGTCTGTAACAATACAGACCAAAAAAAACCCGATTATGGTAGGGTTTTTTGTTTGTTTGTTTGTTTGACAAATAGATTCCTTACTAGGCATATTAATACAGAGCTTTGAGTAATTCATTTAAATTACAATACTGAACTGTATTTCCTGCACCTGTCAGAAGTAGCGCAAAGTCAGGGGTAATGGAGGAGCTGAGGGATTGGGGAGGAGCCTGGAGTGAACCTGGAGGGTTGTTGGGTGTGGGTGGCGAAATATAGAACAGGTTTTTTTGGGTGGGAAGAGTTGGGATTGTTAGGGAATTGGGGATCCTCCCCAATGCAGACCTTGGCTGACCCCAAGCCTCTCCCATTCAGTCAGGCACGTCTGCCTCTGTCCCCGTACTCTCCATCCCCATGGGTCTCTGTAGCTTCCTCCCCCATCTTCATGCCTCAGTTTGTCCGCCACTAGCCATTCTGAACCCCAGTCTCTGACACCCCCAGCAGCCCTGTGTGCCCCACTCTGACCTAACCTGGCTCCGTAGGCAGGTTGCTGTGATGAACTTCTACTCCTGGGGGAATTCTCTGCCACTGGGCATGCACAGATTTCCCCCCCCCCCCCCACAGAAAATACATTCTGCCCCAGAAGTGCTGCAGTTCCACCTATTGCCCACCAGAGGCTGCTGTGGTGCCAGAACAGCCAGCTGCGTTCATGCTGCTAACTGTTCTGGTGCCACAGCAGCCTCTGGTGGGTGAAAAGCAGAACTGCAGCACTTCTTGGGCAGAAATGTATTTTCTGCGGGGAAGAAAAAATTCTGCAGGACACATGAATTATGCATGTCCGCAGTGGTACAGAATTCCCCAAGGAGTAATACAAGGGGGTCAAATTAAGTTGGCACAGACTATCTTAATTGTGGCATTTCTTAATTTTTGAGTGTTTGACTTTGCAACTTTACCATTCTTTGAATAGTTGCTTATGTAATATATTTATTACCCCACTACTCCCTTCTACACATAATGGTGTAAATCTCTAAAGTCAAAAGCTGGACAAAGTAAAGGAGGAGGCCTGCCCTACTTCCCACATTTCCTCAAGGATTCCACTCACAAGAACTTTTAAAAGAAGAAAGTAAAATTGCCTGAGCATCCTGAACTTGTTCTTACCTAAACAGAAATATTAATTTTTCTCTAACATCTGTTTTCCTAGCTTAAGGGGAAAAATAAAGGTCACTGTAACCTTAGCAGGAATTTGCAGTCACGTTTTTCAAAACGTAATTGTAGCATAATTTAGTGGTCAGAAATACCTCTAATGCTCATGAAGGGAAAGAGGAAGTAAGTTCTTTGCACAATAGACTGCTATATAGCAAGACAGACTTTGCTTCTTTAGTTCTGTTGAAAATATTTGCAAGTAAAATGCTGATAATAATGAAATTTAACACCATTATCTGTACTTACTAAGCTCAGATGCAGTCCTGGGTTGAACAGTTGCAGGGCCTGGTTATGGCTGTGGGAAAGTATCTATGGGCACAGAGATAAGGAGAATGGAAACTTGTTATGCTTTTGGAAAGGAACTCAATTTTTTCTTCAGAAGAGGACACACTTAAAACAAAGATGCATCATCTGGATCTCTTTTACAGGTGTCAGTCTTATTTTACCATACTTCCTACACTCTTACCCTTTGTTTCAAGAGTGACCAAACTTTGACAAGATGGACCACACCATGGTAACACATTAAGGCCCTGATAACAGCTAATAATGATTGATGTTAACTAAATATTGTTTGGGAGTGAAGGAGGTTGAAGGTGATTAGGCTCTTGGATATGTGTAATTAAATTGTGCTGGTGGAAGACTGTAGGTAAACATAAGCATCACTGATTCAGTATGAAACAGAATTGGTGGGGGTGTAAAAAAAAAAGACAACTTGCTAGAGGATTTGAACCAAATTCCAGGTGTTAGTAATTGTAACTCCCATTGAAGTTGATCTGACTTTGACCCGCAGAGTCCAAATCTGTGCAAAAGATGTAACGTTCCTTATCAGATGTTCTTTGAAAAAATAGATACTATGGAAGCAAGCTACAGCCAAATGAAATGCTCCCTCCTTCCTTCTCCTTATGTTGCTTTGTCTTTGTTTAATTTTCATGCATCTGTAAATTAATTCTCCTGCAACATTCCAAAACTGGTCGAGGTGAAATAGTTCAGAAGAGGCTGCACCACCTACTGGGGAAGAATAAGTATTGCATCCTTGCTCCATGCAACAGTTACCCTGACAAGTGGTACAGAGTTTAGTAAAGCCATTTTGGTTAAGCAAGACAAGAATGGGAGAGAACTTAGTCTGAAAAGAAGAAAATCTTGCCACTCTTGACAGACTGCTGAGTTTTCTAAGCAATTTGCCAGCAATGGCAATTCCTTCAGAAGACACATCACTCTCACTTCCAGAGGTTAGAATTAAATTGCTGTTCTTACTGGCCTCTGTTTAGAACTTTTCATGAGCCAAGGCTTCTAGTTGTGCAAAACAGATGAATTATGTAGTAGTTTGTGGCGCAGACTATTGTCTGTTAAAGAACACTGACAAAATAAAGATAATCTCGTGCATTTCAAGAAGGAACCCTTGTTCCACACAGTGGAAGTTGTATTCAGATATGGAATGATACTACCATTGATTTTAACTACAATTGCTTTCTTCTCATTTTTGCACACAAACACAGTTATCTGGTATGAAAGGTATATCTTGCATAGTACATGTCAAAGATTAAGTTACTTACAAGTTCTTAACATTTGCACAAGAAATTGAGAATTGATTCATAGAATGCGAGTCACTCTGGAAGCACTTCTGGTGTGAAATACTCCAACTTAAGTACACACGGGCATAAATGCATAGATATTTGTTGCCATATTTTGAGGAGTATAGCAATATAGAACTCATGCATTCAAAATATTTGTTTTGTGTTTATGAGTAGTAATGTAGACTAATAGCCATGAATGGAAAAAGTGGCATATATAAGTGGCATTAACTTCTTATCTAAAGTTTGGGTTAATTAATATAGCACTCTACATCTTTGGAGCACTACAGACTTTAATGAAGCTTCGCAACTCCCCTGTGAGATAGGAAAGTCTGATTATTCCTCTTTTACAGATGAGGGTATGTTGTATTAGTTTCAATGGACAACATGGGCCAAAGATGTTAACATAGCTGTCCAATGTTAAACACTTTTCAACAAGGTTCAGGGTTTGGTATAGAGGGACCTTACCCTGCTTAGCACCATGGCATACAGGCCATTAAAAATCTTTTTATACCTTTTATTAAAGACACAGGAAAAACAAGTAAGGCATTTGAAATACTTTACTTTTAAGTTAGGCTTTCATTTTACAGCGTCTCATGTTCCCTTTCCCTTTTGCTGGAGAGTATCAAAGATGGCAATAATTGTCCTTTCTGGGGAAAAGAGAAGTTAATTAAGATTTGCATCTTTGTGCCCTTCCAAGTCACTCTGAGTATACCCTCCTTAGTGTTAAACTTTGTGCCCCTATCTATCTTGGTGTGGAATTTTGCAGTTTTCCCATTCTTAGGCTGGAAGCAGGGCAACTGTTTACTACTGTGCAAGTCCTACTGGACCACCTCCATTTCTTCCCTTCAGGAGCTTATGGCCAGTGTTATATAGTGACAAGCTACTTTCTTAAAACAAATGGGTTTATTCAGTGGCAAAAAAGTACATTAACAGAGAGTTACAGTTTCTTTGAAGTATGATGTCCCCGTGTAGAACATTGAGCTGAGCAAAAATCAAACTTCTGAAAACCAGGAAATGTGCAGTTAAGCTTTCCCATGCACCCTTAACTCTGCCCTCTTTCAGTAATACTCCAATATGCTCTATTAACACACACCCATTTACTCTGCCAACCCCACAATTGCTGAAATGTACAAGCTCTTCATCTCTTTTTCCAACCCATTCATCTCATCCACAGGATTCCATCTAGCACTATTAAAGGACAAAAAAAGAAAAGGGAAAAAAGATTGCCCATGATATCTTCCCTCTACCCCCTTTGATCAATATTCACTTAGCACATATTCACGTTGGCCTTTGGCGCTATAAGATTCAGGAAATTCCAGATCCTGGAGTATACTCACACACTTAGCCAACTTCCCAGAAAGAATACCACATGTGTACAGTTTAGGAATTACTTCATAGCCTGTTACAACTTCCTCACAGGATATCATCTCAACCTACATCTTCACTTAGCCATCAAAGTATTAGAATCCTCTCATATTCCACCTCATTGCTGACATGATCCTTTGTAATAAAAGCCCTATGTCCTACTATGACAACCTACACAATTCAGCAAATGATGCATACTTGATCATGAAGGTACACATGCAGCTCTTGCTTTGCTCACACACAAGAGGGTATAAAACATAGATTTCATATTGTAATCACAGCTCTGTCAAACGTGGCAAAGTAATGCACACATGTCCTCATATCCCAAACACACTTTTACCAAGCAGGCCCAACTACTGCCTCCACCATTTAGTGTAGGTACACATTGTCATAAGGAGGAGGGAGAAAACTTGTTCGCCTTAGTCTCTAAGGGTAGAACAAGAAGCAATGGGCTTAAACTGCAGCAAGGGAGGTTTAGGTTGGACATTAGGAAAAAGTTCCTAACTGTCAGGGTGGTTAAACACTGGAATAAATTGCCTAGGGAGGTTGTGGAATCTCCATCTCTGGAGATATTTAAGAGTAGGTTAGATAAATGTCTATCAGGGATGGTCTAGACAGTATTTGGTCCTGCCATGAGGGCAAGGGACTGGACTCGATGACCTCTTGAGGTCCCTTCCAGTCCTAGAATCTATGAATAACACACTGACTGCAGCTAAAGCATATGCAAATAATTTCCATTGGCTACTGCCAGCTCCAGGGGGCCAAAGGGAAGATAGTGTTGGCAACTTTTTTTTTTTTGGTCCTTTAATAGCGTTAGATGGAATCTGATGAATGAGGGAATGAATTATAAAAGGTGAAGAGCTTGTACATTTCAGCAAGAGGTATTAATAGGATGTACTGGGGCATTGCTGAAAGAGGGCAGAGTTAAGGTTGCTTGGCAACCCTAACTGCATTTCCTGGTTTTCAGAAGTTTGTGTTTTATTTGACTCGGTGTTCTGCAAGGGGACAACATAGCACCAGGCAACCTTAAGTCTCCATTAATGTACTTTTTTGCCATTGAATTTCTTAGTTTTTTGAACAGGAAAATATACGTTGCTTGTACAAGTTAGTAGTTTTTTAGGCAGTTGTGCATTACATATCCCACAATTTGCATACCGAACCAAATCATGCTATAGTCAGCAATCCCCATATCATGGTGTACTCCTTGCTCTCCTGCAAACTTCTGTAACCTTATGATCCAGGAATTGCCCAGTATTGACACATTGGCAACACTGGCAGCCATCAATTCTAAATCTCCGCGGTATGTGTCTTTGGAAACACCACATTAATCTGCCGCATTATCAGGAAGTAGTGACTCCCCTACCCCAGCAGTGAGTAAATACAGCTTTTCTGAAACAACTAGTTTAAGGATTGCCTATCACCCATCCTCATTGCCCAACCACTCCACAGCCACAACCTCTCTCCCTGTCTCCCACCCCACCCCTCCCCTCGCCCACACAGTCTTCTGCCTCCGACTTCTCTCCACCCAGTATAACAAAAACTTTGGTTAGGCTGCTGCTGACTGTTCTGCTGTGTTCACAGTAAACCTCCCCATAAAATAAAAACATGTTATATTATGACAGAGAAAACTTGTAGCAAGCAACATAAGTTATTAACCTTTTATTGCAAAGGTATAGAAAGGTTCAGACTAGAAATGTCAGTGGCCTGGTGTTCCCCAGGAGCAATGGCATCAGCACATTCCCTGCAACTACCCAGAGAAGCATACAGTGACTGCATAGACACCGTCTCATGTTTTTTTCTTTATTGGTGCATGCATACTAATCCTTCCAGATTGCACATCTATGCACGTGAGGAAGTGAACATGTTCTTAAATACTGTTCACAATTTGGATCCCCCAAAGAGTTAGTGGGTGCCATGCAGTGCCTTGGGTAAAAACTGACTGATAGAAACCTGTATCACAGCAATAGTTTGATCTTTAGTTCTGCACAACAACAACTTTTTGAAAAACAGCTGTTTTTTCAGGGTTTACCTCTCTTTGGCTCAAATGAGGGCAGGGCCGGCTCCAGGCACCAGCCTGGCAAGCAGGTGCTTGGGGCGGCCGCTGCGGAGAGGGGC
>NW_020664409.1:89864861-89900697 GCF_002925995.2 Terrapene triunguis
TTTTTTGTTTTTTTTTTGGCTGCTTGGGGCGGCCAAAACCCTGGAGCTGGCCCTGAATGAGGGTCACTAATCCTTCTCTGCATTCCTACAAATAATAGCAAATTTTAAGAAAATCTGTGCAAACGTTCAGCGTTGAGGCCACTTCTACGCTACAAATTTTGGTCAATGCAAGTTACATCGATGTACAGCTGCCAAAGTTTTCATATCACTCAGGCACATGCATGCTTGACTGATTGCATCGGCACTGTGCATGCTCACCAGGAGTGCTTGTGTCAATGTAAAGTGGGGTGCACTATGGGTTGGTATCTGTGTGCCATGCGCAAGTTCCCAGCATGCAATTTTCTCCATCCCATAATGCCATCCATATCTCATAATTTCCATGCCTTTTTTTTTAACCCACAAACCTATGCAGAACTTTTTAGTGTCCTCCATCTTTGACAGACGCATGGAACCCACAGAGCTCTACACTATTCTCATAAGCATTGCAAATACAAGACCACAATCCTCCTGTATTTGAAGCCTGCAAGAAGTACTGCAAGGGGGGACCTGACAATTTCTTGGAGAACAGTTTGCTGAGGGACATAGCAAAAAAAAACAATTAAACGTGTGTGGTGGCATTCAGGAGCAGCTGCGATGGTGGTGCGCTGCTGACTGGTGGGATTACATCGTAATGCAGGTTTGGAATGATGAGCAGGGGCTGCACAACTTTCGGATGCGAAAAGCCACATTCCTTGATCTGCCTGCCAAGCTCACTCCAGCCCTGCAGAATAGGGACACCACAATGAGACCCACACTGGCAGTAGAGAAGTGAGTGGTGATCACACTCTGGAAGCTTGCAACACTCGATTGCTACCGGTCAGTGGAAAATAATTTTGGAATTGGAAAATTGACAGTGGAGGGTCTTGTCATGCAAATGTGTAAGACCATTAATCATCACCTGCTAAGCAGAACTGTGACTCTGCAATGTGCAGGACATCATGGATGGATTTGCAGCAGTGGGATTCCCAAACTGCAGTGGGTGATAGATGGCATGCACGCAGCTATTTTGGCATCAGTACAACGTGTCACAGAGTACATCAACAGAAAGGGCTGCTCTTCTATGGATGTGCAAGCACTGGTGGATCACCAGGGATACTTCACTGGTATCAGCGTGGGCTGGTCAGGGAAGATGCATGATTCTTGCATCTTTAAGGACACAGAATCATTCAGAAAGTTGCAAGCAGGGACATTATTTGCCAGTTGACAGATTACCATTGGTGATACTGAAATTGCAATAGTGATTCTGGAGTATCCAGCCTACCCTTTGCTCCTTTGACTCATGAAGCCATATTCTGGCCACCTTGACAGCACCAAGGAAAGAATCAATTACCAGCTCAGCAGGTGCAGAACAATTGTTAGTGGTTTTGATAGATTGAAGGAGTGCTGGCAGTGTTTACTTACTAGAATGGATCTCAGTGAGGAAAAATATCCTTATAGTTATAGTTGTCTCTTGTTTCCTGCATAATATCTGTGAGGCAAAGGAGGAAAAGCTGCGGCTAGGGTGAAAGGCAGAGGTGGAGCAGCTGTCTGTTGACTTTGAACAGCCAGACACAAGGGCTATTACAAGAGCTCACCATCGAGCTATGCAGTTGAGGGAGGCTTTGAAAAGGCATTTTCATGGTCATCCTCAGTAATGTTCATGCTGGACTGTTCTTTGGACCTGGAGCACTGGGTGCTGCTAGGAGTTGAGTAATGATTGCTGTACATTTACATGTATTGTGTGCTTTGAGTAATGTTGTGTATTTTGCAATATGTGTTGTGAACTAATAAAGATAATTGTTTTCTCCAAAAATAGAAATTTATTAACTGGCAAAAACAGTGCAGAAAAACAATGTGTAAAAACCAACAGGCAGTGCAAAAACTATCAGGCAGAGCAATACAAACTATAAACGTAGATTAACGGAATGGGACTTAGAAATTGGAAAGGCAGAAAACATTTCTGTCCATTTCAGTGCACAAATGTAGTTTGTTGTGGCCACAAGTACACAAATTATGATTCTTGCAGGTCAGTGTATGTGAAGCTGTGGTTTTCCATGCTGTCCCCCATCGTGGAGTGATGGGGTAATGATGTGGCCCGTGATGTCATGTGGTAAGTTGTAGGGCATAGGGAGCAGCAACTATGGAGTTCTCCAAGGACTGCAAAGGGTGGAAAGTCTGAGATATTTGGACCTGTAGGTCAACCTGGGTCTGGAGCATTTGGGTTTGCTGCCTGAGAAGACCCATCATGCCCTAGTGCATCCCACTCTCCTTTTCCTGCTGGGACCTCTGGTTGTCTCTCCTGTACACTCTTTCCTTCTCTAGGCAGTTTGCCATTTTGGCCTTCAAAGCCCTTTGTTCATGGTCTGATGCAGCACTAGCTTGCAGGACCTTGCAAAACACATCCTCCCTAGTGCTCTTCTTTCTCCTCATCAGGATCAGGCATTGTGGGGGAGTGGAGGAGGCACTCCTCAAGGCTGCAATGGCAGAAGCTGCTGATAAAAACAGACAGATGTATCATTGGGTTTACAGTCACAACGGAAAGGAAAAGATAAGGGAAAGGAGTTTTGAAACTTATTCACATAAAATCTTTTTAAAAGAGACACTTATTGACACTTCAGCTTTGGAGCGCCTCTGCACAGTACCGCTCTCCATCCCCAGCCATGGTAAGTATAGCCCACCAGGGGTGGTGGGGAACAGAAGGAATTTTGGTTGCACAAAGCAATAAAATTTCAGTCCCTGTTTCATGGATACAAGTATAGGGCAACAGCATTGAATATTGGCACTATTTTCCATAGGTGGTGGTGGTTTTAGCAGATATCTCACTCCTGAGGTTAACAAAGGCACAAAGAACAAAGCTGCTACTGGCATTCTGAAGCCACCTGGATTTGTATGCCACTAGCCTGTTTACTGCAATGGTGCCAGCCAAACACATCGTGGAATGGGTTGGGAAAGTATCCCATCATGGAGGAAGAAATAAGGCATCCATCCATAGATACCTTCAGGAGAGGATTGCAGAGTATCTACATGAAAGTTTCATCAAGATCTCTCAGGAGGATACAAGGGATATCCTTATATACATAAACAAGTGCTCTGCATGCCTGCTCCCCCCAACCCAATAGAGGAATGAAAAGCAGATGCCAACTTTATCTCTGTTGTACTTCTGCCTCTTCTTGTATGACTAAAACAATGGAAAGTCTACACCTGAGTCTTGTTAACTTGGGGATAGACCAAGTGCCATCTTTAAACATTCTAAGGAAAAATGAATGCATGTGCCTTCTCCTGCACCATGCTTATCTGTGCTCAGCTGGTGGGATTAGCTAGACTGGGGTGGAATCTCGAACAGGTCCTGGTTGGAGCCCTCACCACCACCTCTCCCTCCTCTTCCTCCTTGCTGTTCATGGCAGGGATCTGTCTCTTCTGAGGTATCCATGTTCTGTGGGATCCTGGTGCAGTCTCTGCCAAGAATGGCATGCTGCTTGTAGTAAAAGCAACAGGTCTGCAGCTCGGCACCATATAGATTTTTGGCCTCCCTTGGCCTTGTGGTATGACTGGCAAAGTTCATTCACTTTTGCATGGTGCTGCTGTTGTACCCCTTTTGCCTGCATTCCGTCTACAATCTTTTTCTAGATGTCTATGTTTCTATGTCTTTGTTCCCCGTGCCATTTGGGGAGCTGGTTTTCCTGCATTGCTGTAATGAGGCATTTACACCAGCAGGAGACAAATTTGAGTGTAGACACATGCACAAATATATTGACATAAGGCAACTTACATCAACCTAACTTTGTACTATAGACCAGGCCTTAGAGCCATCATCCTTTAAACAGGAAGGATAGAGGGACGATGGAGGGAAAGGGCTTCACTACACATCCACCTGCAGGATAGGAAGCTCTGAAAGATGTGAAGTGGCCCATTCATCTCAGTATGGTGTTCTCAACCAAATGAGAACCCCGCATTGCAATGAATACAATGTGAAGCAATGGCTCTGAGACGTGTGTTCTCATTCCCCTCCTGAGTGCTCTAGAATCTGTGATATGGATGAAGTATACCCTTTCTCAGCTTCCCACCCAAAGAGGCAGGACTATCCCAGATCTTGACTTTCGGGGGGGGGGGGGAGAGGAGGAGGGCAAGGAGGAGGCCTCAGACCCTCCCAAAATGGCAGCACCCCAGAATGGCTCACATAAGAGGGAGGGAAGCCAACCCCTGTAGATGGACATGGCCCGTGAAGACCCTGACACTCATGGGGGGCAGTGGGAGGGCCTCAGACACCCCCAAAGGGTCTAGGCCCCCCAAATCCCAGTTCATAGGAGAAGGGTTGGGAGGGGGGGCTCAGACCCCCTTACAGGGGCAAGAGCCTCCCAGATCTGGGCATTAACACATGGGAAGGAAGAATGTCCCTGTCCCTAGTCTTCCCCAGTCTCCCTGTCAGTCACCCAAACTTCCCTCAGCTGAGCCCCCAACCTCTCTCCCCTCCCCTATCACCCATCCCCATTTATCCCCCTCCTCATAATCCCTTTTCCCCTCACTGCAGCCCCATTACCACTTTAGCGTGTTCCCCCACTGCTCCACCCCCTAATTACCTCTCCTCCCCTCCCCCAAGACTCTGGGGGACACAAGGGGTTGGGGTGCACTGGCAGAGTTGGGGAGTGCAGAGAGTTCTCAGGTCAGGCTATGCCTGCTACTGTAATGAGAGTAGATGGTACTCTCTGTGGCTCATCAAACCCACTACCTTGTGAGAATCCCGGGAGGGCATAAGGCTAAGGGAGCAACCCCTGACAGAAAAGCTCCACTGCCTTGTGGGTGAATTCAGGAGAATGTAAGGCTATGAGAGTAACCTGAGACAGGAAACCCAGAGTGAAGCCCCTAAGGCGGTCAGGTACTGACATTTTAGTAGCTTTCTGGCAACTCCAGATCGGGTACCAGATGTATTGGTTCTTCCTCTCCTCTGGATTTTACTGGTGACGCCAAGAGGAGTATCCTGATGCATGGACGGTCAATGTAAACAAACTGTCTCACAGCCTGCCAGCAGATTACCCTGACATGCCGCAGGTTGCCCACCACTGGTTTAGAGGCTTTTGTTACAATCTCTAGGTATGAAGTCTTTTTTGCCTCAGACCGTTTTTTTTCTAGTTGACCAGTCAGGCAGTCTAAGGTGATACCCCTGTGATGGTGGAGTATCTACGCTGATGGGAGAAGCTCTCCTGTTGGCATAGATAGCATTTTCACTATGCACTACAGTGGCACAACTGTAGCACTGTAAATATAGACAAGCCCTGATTTTGCTGGTCCCCTAATCCCTAGAGTATTTGTGCACATCAGAATCTAGAATGAATAGGATGCCCTATTTGCTGGCCTGCACATCAGTTGTAAATCAGGGTTGAGGTGCTTTGGGAGAGCTGTTGAAAAAACTTGAACAGCTCTTTTCCTCAAACTATGCCTGGTTCAGACTACCTCAGAATTACAAACCCCTCGGGAATGGAGGTTGTTCGTAACTCTGAAATGTTAGTAACTCTGAACAAAACATTATGGTTGTTCTTTCAAAAGTTTACAACTGAACATTGACTTAATACAACTTTGAAACTTTACTATGCCAAAGAAAAATGCTGCTTTAAACCATCTTAATGTAAATGAAGCAAGCACAGAAACAGTTTCCTTACCTTGTCAAAAAATTTTAAACTTTGCGAAAAAATTTTTAGTTTATGTTTAACACAGTACTGTACTGTATTTTCTTTCTTTTTTGGGCGGGCGGGGTGGGGGGTCTCTGCTGCTGCCTGATTGCATACTTCCGGTTCCAAATTAGGTGTATGGTTGTCCGGTCAGTTCATTAACTGGTGTTTGTAACTCTGAGGTTCTACTGTACTACTAATCCACCACTTTTCTAAGCACTCAATTCACACAAAATATGCTCGCATAAATTTACCTGTTCCCCCTAGACCTTTTAACTAGTTCAGACTGTGCAGTTTTTTCTTCCTACAGAAGCAAGCTTTTGTTGCTTTAAGGGCTTTGCTAATATCTTCTGATGCCCACAATCACTCAATTTTTAAAGGAGCTTGTTTGTGGTGTGAGAGACAAGGGTTCTGACCAAGACTGTTGTTAAAAGAAACAGTATTCCTACAGCACTCCTTAATTCCTGGTTTTTCTAATCCTCTAAGAGTACATTTTAAAGAGAGCATGGCATTCAGTTGATGATGAAGGGAGCATTGGTGTGTGAGAATAAACCCCTGTGCTACATTATGTAGTATGATTTTTTTTTAATTGAAATTCCAATTACATAGTCTGGGCTTGATCAAACACCACTTGATAAATTCTTTCTTTTCACAGAAACTGAAACAGAAGAATCAGCAGCTGAAGCAAATTATGGATCAATTACGGAATCTCATTTGGGATATAAATGCCATGTTGGCAATGAGGAACTGAACTATGATACAATTTAAGTATTTTTTGTAATTATGAAAATAGACTTTCTTTATTTGTTTGAAAATACATAATTTCTTTTTTCTAAAAAGCCATTAATTTTCCCCTCTCCTAATCCCACTGGTATACAAAACTCCTTTAATGTTACTATGTGGTTTCTTTTGTGATATTTAAATGTGTTGGTTCTGTTTGTGTAAACAATTCATCATGTCATTTGTATACACAATAGAGAGTCATTTGTGTTTACTACAATAAGCTTTGTAACCTGTAGTTAGCATTTGGTTAGCATTCCAATTCCGCTGATTTTTTTTTTTTAAGCTGACTTCAAAACTTGTTTTGAAATAAATTTCTCAATGTTTAAACAAATAAAGCTTTTGTTTAAAATATAGTCAGTATTCAAATATGTTCTATGTATTTTCAATATTTTCAGTGGTCTGTAGTGAAAAGCACTCAGGTGGGAAAGAAGGTGATGTAAGTGATACAAAGGAAATTTAAGATAAAGGATTATGGTTCTGATGTAAGTAATAATTGGATCCTAGGATGATGCATAATGGGAACATAGGAATTGCCATGCCAAATCAGATGATTAGTTCATTTTGTCCAGTGTTGTGTGTCTGACAGAGGACAGAACTAGATGTTTCAGAGCAAAGTGCAAGAAGCTACGTACGAAACAGTTCTGGAATAACCTGCCTTTAGGGGATTTAGTTTCCTCCTAATCATTGTCCTTGACTAAAGAGTTACACATCCTGAAACAAACATTTGTGTCTCTGATTTTTATCTTGTCTACTGTAACGGTAGATGTTCTTATTATCCTTTATATATGTCTAATTTTCTTGAATCCTTCTAAGCTCTTGAATTCAGTGTGTCTGTGGCATTGAGTTTTACAGATTAATTATGTAGTTTGGTTTAAAGATAGTATTTCTTTTTATCAGTTTTAAATATATTGGCTTTCAGTTCATTGGATAGCACTCTTGTTCATATATTATGAGAAGGGGTAACCATGAGTGCCTGATTTCTTTTCCTGTATATCATTCGTTATATCTTTATGCTGTCTCTAAACTAACACTTACTCTTTTCAATCTCTCTCTATGGAGGTCTCACCATTCCTCATTTTTTGTCCTCTTCTCTGAATCGCCCCTCCCCCCCCATTTTTTTAGATGAGGTGACCAACCAGAAGTTGAATGCAGTATTCCAGGTGAGCCATGTATTGTATAATGGAATTAGTATACTTCTACCTGAGTATTTTGGTTGCTGCTATTGCCTGTTGTGCATTGAGCAAATTTTTCATTAAATTGTTCAGCATGACCTCCATGGTTTTTCCTTAAGTGATTACCATTCATTTAGAAACCAGCAATGGATGTGAGTAATCCATTATCTTGCATTAGTCATCACATTTCATTGGTATTTGTGCTGCCCATTTGCCTAAATTGGTTGGGTCACTCTGGCATTCCTCACAGCTCTTCTCTAGTCATAAAACTATCCGATTCTTAAATAATTTTGCATCATCCACAGATTTTGCCACTTAACTGTTTACCCCCTTTTCCAGACCAATGACTATGTTAAACAATATTGTTCCCACTGCAGATCATTAGGGCACCCTACTGTTAATATTTAGCCAGGTTGAAAACTGACCATTTATTCCTACCCTGTCTCATAGACGGGTTATACTATTACTTTACTTTTCATCCGGTGTCTAATTAGTTTCCTGAATAGGCTCTTGTGAAAGACTTAGTCAAAACCTTTTTGAAGTCCACATATATCTACCAGCTCTCCTTTACTCATACTTCACTGATACACTCAAAGAATTCCAGTGGATTAGAAATTTCTTTACAGAAGCTGTACTGCTTTGTTCTTACATCATGTGCAAGGTGTCTGTTTGCATCTGACTATCTCAGCATAGGGTTCATTATTGTGTCCTTTCCTCTCAGTAGAAGATGCCCTCCACTAAAGCTCTTTATTTCCTGTTTCAACCAATTTACCTCGTACTGGAGGTAAGACCAGGATCATCACTAGCATCTTTTTTTTTTTTTTTTTTTTCAATCCAATTTTTTCAATAGCTCAGTCACTTCATTTTAAAATTCCTTCAGAACTTTTGGATATATGCAATTCAATCTTGGTGGCTTGCTATCCATTTGTTTCAGTCTCCTCTTTCATTACCTAAAAAGCGGAGGTCTAAGGTAGGCATCTTTCCAACCTCAGTGTTGAAGGCTGTTATAGATATATCATTTAGGTCCTCTGCAGTTTCCTTTGCTGCCTTAAGCACGTCTTGACTAGAGAACAAAGCTGAGTTTAGTTCAGGTTTAGCTAATGGAAGTTATAATCTAATTTGACCTGCTGTAGTAAAGCTAGTGGTTTTGCCCTATATCTACATTAGGAAAAGTGGTCAAATTTAGATCAGCTGAGCTAGCTCATGTTAACTAAAAACACATAAATTCATGCAAGTTTCCTAGTCTAAACAAGTCATTAGTTGCTCCCTTTACTCCTCCTTTGGTGTCTGAAAGTTTATAGATAGCAGGTGCCCAAATTATCTTGTCTCTGGACTCGCAGATTTAGTGGACACACTGATTGGATTTTGGTTCAGATTAATTTATTTTTGATTAGAGGCCTAATTGGAAGTAATGGTGATCTAATAATATGCCAGATACCTCAACAGACCAATACTGCTGCTCATCTCAGCTGAGCGAGGGTGAGCTCTTGGTGATGATCTGGAGTTGTACCAAATATAATGGCAAGATTGTCTGCCTCTGGACACTCTGCTGTTGCTGTACTGTGAAAAAAGGGCAAAGCTGGTGAAGATCCTCTTCAGAGCAATAGAAAGAGTTGCAAATGGGTGACACTGTTTGGGCCTCTCTAAAAAGTGCACGCTCTGGTCTACACCTTGCTTCTAATTTATGGTGCAGTAGCGCTTTTTTCCCAGTTGCTTCGGTGAGTGCGTGGGCATGACTATATACCCATTAAGTGCACAGCAGGGTGGTGCACTGTAGATTTGCACCCTGGCTCACTGCACTCTAAATCACTATTTAGACAAACCCCCTGTGTGTTTGTGGGTCCATGTAATGGAGTAGGAAGGGAGAGTGTGACAGGGACTGGTCCACTCACTGCTCGGCAGCACCACCTTCTGGCTCATCTGGGGAATTAGCTCTGGCACTTGGTCTGACACCCCTTCCCACTGTTACTCAATCAGTCTTTCACCTCACTCATTCTGTAGCCTCTCATGCAACGCTTTCCTCTTCATAGCTTAGCCCTCCAGCCAAATCACATTAAAGTCCTCCCCCCTTCCAGAGTAATGCAAGTTCTTTGAAGCAAACTGTTCCAGGCAGTTCGCTGCCTGGTCTGGGCCACTCACCCAGTGGCTGGTAGGGGAACCCAGGCCCACCCTCCACTCCAGATTCTAGTCCAGGGACATTCAACCCAGAAGGTCTGGGCTTTTACTCTCCAAGCCCTTACTGCTCCTTCCTACTCTGTCCTTACAGCTTCCTGCTCTTTCCTCTTCTACCAGGAAGTGCAACTGCAGGTTTCCTCCTACCAGCCTGCCAACTTCCTCCCTTTATAGATCCTGCCCAGCTCCTCCCCCCAGCTGAACTTAATCTGCCGTTAGGCCCTAGCACTCCCTAGGTTTTCTCCAGGTGCAGACTAAGGTTAATTGGCCTAATTTACCCCTTCAGGCCTTGTGTGGGATGGACACTCCATCACAGAGACCTTTTCTTTGTGTTGTTGCCAATAGAAGGAGAGGAATTCACAATGGGTGTAAAATGATGCCACCAGTGTAAGTGAGAGGGGAACTCTCATTTGGTGGTATTTTATACTCACTTTGTTATTGGTGTAAATGACTATAGGACAAGGGTGAGCAAACTTTCTGGCCAGAGAGCCACATCTGGGAATAGAACAGGGATGGGCAAACTTTTTGGCCTGAGGGCCACATCGGGGTATGGAAATTGTATGGCGGGCCATGAATGCTCATGAAATTGGGGGGGTAGGAGTGCAGGAGGCGGTGAGGGCTCCGACTGGGTGTGCGAGCTCTGGGGTGGGGCCAGAAATGAGGAGTTCAGGGTGTGGGAGGGGCTCCGGGTTGGGGTGGGGGGTGAGGGCTCGAGTGGGGCTGGGGATGAGAGGTTTGGGGTGCAGTAGGGTGCTCCAGGCTGGGATTGAGGGCTTTGGAGGGCGGGAGGGGGATCAGGGCTGGGGCAGGTGGTTGGGGCATGGGGAGAGGCTCAGGGGTGCAGGCTCCAGGCGGCGCTTACCTCAAGCAGCTCCCAGAAGTAGCAGCATGTTCCTTCTCTATTTTCTACGTGGAGGCGCAGCCATGTGGCTCTGCACACTGCCCCATCTGCAGGCATCACCCCTACAACTCCCATTTGAGCGCCAGAGAGGGGCCATGCCTCTGCTTCTGGGAGCCGCGTGGAGCGGCCCCCAACCCTGCTCCCGGGCTGGAGTGCCGGAGTGGGGCAAGAAAATATCATAATGCCACTCTATAAATCCATGGTACATTCACACTTTGAATACCCCCCATCTCAAAAGAAATATATTGGAATTGGAAAAAGTACAGAGAAGGACAACAAAAATGATTAGGGATATGGAACAACTTTCATATGAGGAGAGATTAAAAAGATTGGGACTGTTCAGCCTCGAACAAGAGATGACTGAGGGGGGATATGATAGAGGTCTATAAAATCATGAATGGTGTGGAGAAAGTGAATAAGGAAGTGTTATTTACCCCTTCACATAACACACAAATTAGGGATCATCCAATTAAATTAATAGTCCATAGGTTTAAAACAAACATGAGGAAGTACTTCTTCATACAACACAGTCAACCTATGGAACTTGTTGCCTGGGGATGTTGTGAAGACCAAAAGTATAACTTGAGTTCATAAAAGCATTAGATAAATTCATGGAGGATAAGTCCATCAATAGCTATTAGCCAAGGTGGTCAGAGACGCAACCCCATGCTCTGGGTGTCTCTAAACCTCTGACTGCCAGAAGCTGGGATTGGACCACAGGGAATGGATCAATCAATAAATTGCCTTGTTCAGTTTATTCCCTCTGAAGCATCTGGCACTGGCCATTGTCAGAAGACAGGATATTGGGCTAGAGGGACCATTGGTCTGACTCAGTATGGCCATGCTTATATTCTTAAATATTACAAGTAGATGTCAAATCACTACAATATTTAATATATATGTTCCATTCTATGCATCTGATGAAATGGGCTATAGCCCACGAAAACTTATGCTCACATAAATTTGTTAGTCTCTAACACTATGAAATGAGGTTGAATTTATAGAAGTCGATTTTTTTAGAAATCAATTTTATACAGTCGATTGTGTGTGTCCCCACTTAAGACCATTAACTCTGTGGTGTGCATCCACAGTACCAAGGCTAGCATCGACTTCCAGAGCGTTGCACTGTGGTAGCTATCCCACCATTCCTGCCGCCCATTGGAATTCTGCGTTGAGATCCCAATGCCAGATGGGTCAAAAACATTGTCACGGGTGGTGCTGGGTACATGCTGTCAGGACCCCCCTCCCTCTGTCCCTCCGTGAAAGCACCAGCAAACAATCATTTCTCGCCTTTTTTCCTGGGTTACCTGTGCAGAGGTGTCAAGGCTCCTTCCCCACCCTGAACTTTAGGGTACAGATGTGGGGGCCTGCATGAAAACTTCTAAGCTTAACTACCAGCTTAGATCTGGTCCGCTGCCACCACTCCCAATGTGCTAATTCCCTTCCCTGGGTAGCCTTGAGAGACTCTTCACCAATTCCCTGGTGAATACAGATCCAAACCCCTTGGATCTTAAAACAAGGAGAAATTAACCATCCCCCCTCCTTTCTCCCACCAACTCCTGGTGGATCAAGATCTAACCTCCTTGGATCTAAAAACAAGGAAAAAATCAATCAGGTTCTTAAAAAGAAGGCTTTTAATTAAAGAAAAAGGTCAACATCATCTCTGTAAAATCAGGATGGAAAATAACTTTACAGGGTAATCAAACTTAAAGAGCCCAGAGGACCCGCCCTGTAGCCTTAGGTTCAAAGTTACAGCAAACAGAGGTAAACACCCTAGCAAAAAGTACATTTACAAGTTGAGAAAACAAAGATAAACTAACACGCCTTGCCTCGCTGTACTTACAAGTTTGAAATATGAGAGACTTGTTCAGAAAGATTTGGAGAGCATGGATTGATGTCTGGTCCCTCTTAGTCCCAAGAGCGAACTTCCCCCAAAACAGAGAGCACAAACAAAAGCCTTCCCCCCACCAAGATTTGAAAGTATCTTGTCCCCTTATTGGTCCTTTGGGTCAGGTGTCAGCCAGGTTACCTGAGCTTCTTAACCCTTTACAGGTAAAAGGATTTTGGAGTCTCTGACCAGGAGGGATTTTATAGTATTGTACACAGGAGGGCTGTTACCCTTCTCTTTAGAGTTATGACAAGAGGCCATACCACGGCAAGTCTGGAGCCCGCTCAGCTCACCATACGTTTCCTGGGTGCTGGCAGATGTGGTACTGCATTAATATATGGAGCTATACCTATCTCATAGAGCTGGAAGGGACCCTGGAAGGTCATCAAGTCCAGCCCCCTGCCTTCACTAGCAGGACCAGGTACTGATTTTGCCCCAGATCCCTAAGTGGCCCCCCTCAAGGATTGAACTCACAACCCTGGGTTTAGCAGGCCAATGCTCAAACCACTGAGCTATCCCTCCCCCCCGCAGCAGCTCATTGCCTTCTGGCAGCAGATGGTGCATTATGATTGGTAGCCATCGTCGTCTCCTGGGTGCTCTTTTAACCGACCTCGGTGAGGTCTGTCAGGGCACCTGGACATAAATGGGAGTGACTCCAGGTCATTCTCTTTTTAAGTTTCGTCTCCTGGAGATTCAGTCCTGCCTGCAGTCGTACTGCACCGTCTTCTGGCAAGCAGCCAGGAGAAGACGATGGCTAGCAATCGTACTGCACCGTCTTCTGGCAAGCAGCCAGGAGACAACGATGGCTAGCAATCGTACTGCACCGTCTGCTGCCAGCCTAAGGTGTATAAGAGAGAGGGAGTGGATCAAAACAAGAAAGAGACCAGATTTGTTTTGTATTCATTTGCTCCCCTCCCCCCCGTGAAATCAACGGCCAGCGTTTCGGTGAGGTCTGGCAGGGGCACCTTGAAAAGTTCATTGGAGATTCAGTCCTGCCTGGAATAGTGGAGGGAGGGATAGCTCAATGGTTTGAGCATTGGCCTGCTAAACCCAGGGTTTTGAGTTTAATCCTTGAGGGGGCCATTCTGTGTGACCCTTGTGTGTGTTTCTCCTTCATGCAAACCCACCCCCTTTGTTGATATTAATTCCCTGTAAGCCATGTTGTCAGTCGACCCTCCCTCGGCACTGCTGTGGGTCCCTGTTATAGTCTCTGTCCTTCATGCCCTTGGAGATTTTTTCAAATGTTTGGGCATTTTGTCTTTTGGAACGGAGTTCTGATAGCACGTATTCATACAGCGATCAGATCCCGTACCTCTCGTTTGGTCCATGCTGGAGCTCTTTTGCGATTCTGGGACTCCATCATGGTCACCTCTGCTGATGAGATCTTCACTCACCTGCAGATTGCCACGCTGGCCAAAAACAGGAAATGAGATTCAAAAGTTCGCGGGCCTTTCCCTGTCTACCTGGCCAGTGCATCTGAGTTGAGAGCGCTGTCCAGAGCGGTCACAATGGAGCACTCTGGGACAGCTCCCGGAGGCCAATACCATCGAATTGCGACCACACTACCCCACACTACCCCAAATTCGACCTGGCAAGGTCGATTTCAGCACTAATCCCCTCGTCGGGGGAGGAGTACAGAAATCGATTTTAAGAGCCCTTTAAGTCGAAAAAAACTGCTTCGTCGTGTGGATGGGTGCAGGGTTAAATCGATGTAACGCTGCTAAATTTGACCTAAACTCGTAGTGTAGACCAGGGCTAAGGTGCCACAAGTACTCCTGTTCTTTAAACACACTATATACATCTGCAGCTAGTGGCCAAGAATTATGTTCCAATTTTTCAGCTGAAAGAGAGACAAAATAACACTGTAAGCTACCACCAGAACAGATAGCACACTAGCTAAATTGCAAAGAGTAGAAATTGACAGAACTGTAAATTATCAGAATAAACATTGTCAGAACTGGAACTTTGCAAGGTATTGGATCAAAAGAATGTCCTTTGATTTAGAGAAGGCTAGTGAGGGCAGTTTATATAATTCACTGGACTGCCAAATCTGTGAATAAATGTAAGGTGTGTTGAAGAACAGTGGAAGACAGATTTGAAAAGAATAGCTATTTACCAAGGACATTATACCACTGTGTAAAAAAAGTCTGTCTGAGGCATCTCCCTAACTGGGCTGGGACCCCTCGCCATGCCCAGTTTCCACCACAGGGTGGCCAGGCCACAGCCTCTTAGCTCTGGTAGTGGCCTCGTCCTTCTGGGCCTGATTACTTCTGGGGGGGGGGCAAAATTCCAGGTCAACATAAACCAAGCCCCACCTAGGATCAATAAGAAGGCAACAAAAAAGTCTGAGGCACCACCTTACTTCAGGGGTGCCTGGGTGGCAGCTTTGTTGGAGTGCTTATGGCTGGGTAGTCGAGTCAGTCTCTCCTAGTCAAGCTTACCCTGGGGTTTGCTGGCCTCCTCGCAGAGCTGGGAGGTTTCAGGCATGAGGTTTCAGGCACCTGCTGTTCCAGGAAGTACTGTAGTCATTCCCTTCTCAGGCCTTCTCCCCCTGGTGTAATTGTTTCAATGTTTGTATATCAGTGTAATAAACTTAACTTGGTTTTGATATTAGAACGGGAGGAACTGGTAGGATAGTCTCATGTTATGAGAACAAGTGACTTGATGCTGTGATCTTTCTAATGTGTCTGATGAAATAATTTCTGTGTGTAATCCTCATATGCATCCAGTGTACTCCAATTCAAACTCCAAAGTAATGAAGCTAGTCCAAAGGTCCTGCCAAATCCTCATTCAAATTATGGAACTAAGTTTTAAATTCAGTTTTGGTCCCAGGCAGTCATTTCCCCGTCACTTACAGTATTTGTATTAAAAACTTGTCTATGAGCAAAATATAGGTATATGGCCGTATATGTTACTGGGTGGTAAAGGATCAAACACATGTTATAGTCTGCTTCTACCTTAGAAAGTCATAGTATCTGATTTCATGTCAGCAATCACTTGGAAACTGGATACAATAAGCACTGGGCAGTCAAAACTATATGTAGTGCTGGGCGCATTCCACAGCTGGGAAAAATGATCAACACCTGGTACTTGAAGAAAGATAGAAGAGACTGAATTGCAGTTCATGTCTGGACAAGTGAAATGGTGCCATAGATGCAAAGGAGTAAGATCTGATCTAGACACTTGTTGAGATCAGAAGATGGTACATGGTAACAGAAGGGGGAGTGAGAGATGCTTTTGTGTGGAGGATTGAGAAACTGGATGGGATGGTTTGGGTCTCTGGTAGGTAGTGTGAGGACAGTTTGGGTAGTCTTTGAGGAATGTTAAGGAATTGGCAGTGCATTTGTGTGGGGGCCCTGCACAGGCAA
The DNA here is from genome assembly GCF_002925995.2 of Terrapene triunguis. Lineage (NCBI taxonomy): Eukaryota > Metazoa > Chordata > Testudines > Emydidae > Terrapene > Terrapene triunguis. The sequence goes on from NW_020664409.1 coordinate 89,880,827, forward strand.
GTACACTTCTTTGTATATTTTCATTCTCTCTGTTCTAAAGGTGAGTACATTCACTCAGAATGTTGTGTTGTTGATCCAGTGCTGCCAGAGACAGTACTACGTGCCTGAATTCAACTCAAAGTGACAACAGAATAAAGTTAGAAAGATGTCTATTGGGTAACAAACAGTCAAATGTGTATCTGCAGAGGTTCCAAGTTACATACAAGACAAAGTACAAACCTAAGCCACTTTCAAGAAGGCTGCAGAAATCCTACTTCTGCTCTGCCATAGAGGCAGCAAAGCCACACCATACTGAACTTTCCTAGACCATAAATTTCTCCATTAAACACAGATTGCCTTCACTCAGCTAGAGGAGCCTAGCTAGCCTTGTACTTCTTCCAGCTGAGAATTAAAAGGGAAGTTGGAACCTGTGCCCAAGTGCTACTTGAATTCACTATGGTAAAATAGTGGGGTCACACAGTGCAGCAGTACAACGGTGTTGGACTTCAGGATTGCAAGAATCCAGCAATGTGTAAAATGGCTGAGCAAGCCTAAGCCCATAATAATTAGGGCACAACTGACAATTGCTCTGAAAAAAATGCTAATATTGCTTCATGAGTAGTAAGATCTGAAGTCAAGAAAACCTGTCCTGGCAATGGAAAAAGGAGAGAGGCAAGCTCAAACATGAATACTATGAGTCAGTTAAACTTTACAGAGAATAGATTAAAAACTAATTATATAATGCTAACCAAAGGAGTCATGGGTAATAAGGGAATTCACAAATACAGCAGGCTAGAAAGAAGTACTTGGGGGAAAGTAAGTACTGTATTAGTAAATGATGGGATAAAATTAATGAGGACTGAAATGGCAGAGTGAGTGACAAAAGATTATCTTCAACAAGAAAAATGTCTGTATAACTATAGGTATGATAGGGTACTGAGGGAATTAGCAAACAAACCTATTGTACCACTGACAATTATTTTTGAAAAATCATGGAAAACAGAATGTACTGAAAGTGTGGACAAAAGTAAATAAAGTACCTTGAAAATTACCACCCAGTAAGTATAACTTTTATTCCTAGTAAAATAATGGACTGTGAAGAGAATAAATCCCTAAGGGACTAATTCTGGGCTCTGTTACGGCAGTAAATCATGAGTAACTACACAAAAGTCAGCGCAGTTATTCTGGATTTATGCCAGGGTAATTAGAAGCAGAATTTGACCTTGTGTTTCTAAGAGCAGATATTACCAAACAAAGTAGATTATATATATAATATAGAATTACAGTACATATGAACTTATTTTGATTTTATTGTAAAGAAATGGATACTATCACATGAAACATTACTTGAAAAATTAATTTAAATTGACTTGGACAGGAAGACATGTGGCTTGAAAATTGTCCGAAGGACTGTAAACAAAGAATAATGACAAATGTCAAAAAATTAAAATGGGGAAGATATGTAATTGTGTCATGCAGAGATCAGTATTGGCTGTTTCATTTAGCATTTTCACTAATAATCGGGATGGGTGGGTTTAAAAACAGCCCATTAATGAAACTTGCAGATAAAGTGAGTGGAGCTTGCAAACAGTAATGAGGATAGAGAAATAATACAAAGAAACAGTTGAGAAATAAACTGACATACAGACAGTTAAAAAGGATCTTGGGAACAGTAACGCCAAGAAAGACATAGGAGTGGTAATAAACAACAGATTAGACATGAGATTGGAGTGATATGGGTGCAAAAAAGGCCGTTGCAATTTTGGGATACACATCCAGCGATGACGTGTTAGAATACTGAGCAATAGTCCCACTCTGCAGGGCCCTGATGTAATTCCACCTGAAATACTGCATTAATTTGGGGGCACCCAGTGGCAGCAAGTTACTGACAAATTAGATGGAGGTCAAAGGAAAACTACAAAAATTCTTAGTGGAATTAATGTATGAGGAAGAATTAGAAGAGCTAAATAATATCGTTTGGAGAAGAGAGGTCATGACACAAATCTACAAATATTGATAGTGTACACAAATGATGGAGAATTATTATTTGGGCTGGTTCATGGGGGTTATAACCGAGTAATGGAAAGAAAATAAGAGGTGAAATTTAGGCTGAATACCAAGAAAGTCCTTTCTGTCAGTGAAATATACAATATTTATCTCCTAAGGTGTGTGGTAGAAGCCCTACAAGGTGCTTGGGACATTTAAAACTAAATGGCACAAAAGACTACCTAAATATGTTGTAGACAACTATCTTGCATTAGCAGAAAGATTATGTGGATTGAGCTAACTTGTCTTTCCCATCTTTAATTTCTCTGACTATAATGACATTTGTGTGTCAAATGAATATTTGTCAGACCATTAGCTCATCAGAGCATCTGAACCAGGCAACACCTGCTGGTGTTAAACAAGCTTCCACGGCTTCTTCTGTGTAAAGATTTGTTGCAGAATTCTTCCTTAGCTTAAAGTGCTTTCCTGGAGTTTGGATTTAAAGTGAAGTGAAGAAGAAGAGGAAATACAGGATGTAGCAGCACCATGTCTTTATTCTTCATTCCCTAGTGATGAAGAATCATCCTGTGATCTTTCTACAAAGTCACAGTAGCAGCTGGTGTCAGTTGATTAACTGAAGGATCCTATGAAGCTATTTACTCATTTGAAACTTGAGAAGCTAATGCTTTTTTTTTTTTTTTTTCCATAAAAAGGAAGCTGTAACACTCACGTGCTTTGCAATGTAAGGTTTTTACACAGCCCAGGTAGTAAGGATATGTTTGTTCCTTTGCATAGTTGGGATTTTTTTTAATGGATGGTATGTGTATGTATGTACTGTAACATGAAAAGGGCTGCTTTTATATTTGAGTTAAAATACGATCACATAAAACATATGCTACTTGCATAGCATTCATATGTTACATATATTTTTGTTCAACGTGGGAGGTTTTAATTACTTTCTAGGAAATGGGAACTTCATTTAAAAGGTTTTGAATAGCTTCAAAAAATAGTTTCAGCAATCACATATGAAAGTCCCTCCCGCAGTCACAGAAACCAGAAATAAGGCTGGAAGTAGACCATAGTAGACCAATGCACTTTCCCCAAAGAGAAGATGTTTTTTACATGTGTTTACGTAAGATTGCATCAATCCTAGGTTCTCATATCATTTGTTTGCTTAGTGTTTATAAAAATGAAGAGCCCCATACCATTTGGAAAATGATAATCAGATTCAAGCCAATTAAGGCAAAGACAGTTAATATCTTTATTTTACAGCCAATTGAAGCCACGGAGACTTACAACAGTTTAAGTAAGGCTAACCAGATCTGAGCACAGAGCTAGTGCAGAAGTGGGGCTGTAGCAAATTAACTCAGAGTATGAACTTTACATTCAAGCTTTGGACTAGGACAGCTTTCCTAACCCACAACAAGCAAATACAGAGACAATAAATTCTTCAGTGGTATAAAGTAACACCATAAACAGAAGTTTATCCAAAATAGGTCATAAAGGGACAAATAATCAAACCTGTGACTTTCTGGAATTCTGTGGTGTTTCAAATTATGCAGTAAGACACTGCTCATATTATTTGTTGTGTTCATACAGTATCTCACACAATGTTCCCTGATTGGGCCTCCCTAATGCTACCACAACACAAATAAAACTCAACAGGACTAGAGGTGGCAAAATCTAACCCTGAATTGATTTAGCTATTTAACTTCCTGATTTAATGCACAAACATTTGTTCCTGAAATTGATTGTGCCGTCAGCTGTAAAAGTTCAGATTCCTCTTAAAATGAGTCTCTGGTTAAAAAAATAAGAGGTAGTTTACAAACACGTCGACAGAGGAAAGGATGTATATTAATTAGTCAATCCCTCCCCCTTACCGTTATTCGGTAAATATATTTCCATTTATGTACATGGGGCTGTGCAACACAGATAATGAGGGATTTCTCTGTGCCAAGGAATTTTACAACATAGGAAAGTAACAAGAGGAGATGGTAACACGGGAGTGGAGAAGAAGCAGTAAAGCTGGAGGGCCACTATACTTCTACCCTGACGCAAGGACCTAAAGCATGCATCTGGAACAAAGATTTTGTTGTTATCATTTTGATTTAAATATTTATATTTTTCAGTTTTTATTTGAATATGTAAGAGTCTGTCAGTTTATGCAGAGATGCGTGCAACTGTTCAGATCCTGATTGAACCATTTCCAAGGTTCAGAGGCGTTTGGATCTTTGGATTCAGCCTGTTATGAAGTCAGGACTCAGAAGCTGGCTACAATGTTCAGATCTGACCTTGGAGTGGAATTATCCCAGAGTGTAGAAATTCATCAGCTCCAGGGTTTTGGGTGAGGCCCATGTTGCACTGTTTTCACTTTCTATTCTTTGTACATCTTATACAACTTCTGTATCTTAAGCAGAAAGAAAATACAGAGACAATAAACAGATCTGTGCTCTCAGTGGAGTGACTAACCTTTACCCTTCATGGATGTTCAAGGACAGCAACCCCTGCTAATAATTAAACTGTTGTTTTTAAAACATGGAAAAAATGTACATACAAAGTACATTTCCCAAGCGTTCTGCAATGTAATCTTTGTCTATTCAGATTCCCATAGTCATTACCAGATAGAAATTAGCTCCAGCAATGATCACTGTGATGCTATCAGCAATACAGTTTACTTTTAAATTTAAAATGGAGTCTGTCGTCTGCCTCGTACCAGCTATTAACTTTACTGTCATCCTCACAAAGCCATCAATCTCAGTATGTCCCAAATCCATTTTCTCTGTAGAGCCAGTCCTTCGTACTTAGTGCCTACACATATAGATTTTAAATCACCTTCTCTTCTACTGCATAAGACAAATGTTTAAGACTGTAAGTCTTGGGAAGTTTGTGATTTTATATACATTCAGCATCTCTTACAAGATGACAGATTGCAGCTACGCTCTGGCTTTTACCATGCAGGTCAAAAGAGAACAGCTTATATGAAATGGGTGAAATCCTGGCCCCATTGAAATCAAATGCAAACCTCCCTTGGACTTCAGTGATGCCATGATTTCACTCTGTAAGTTTTAATATTTATTCACAGATATTTGCCATAAAGGAAAATGTCCTTTATGGGCTGGATCATGTGTACCTTAGAGGCTGCCTCTGCTTGCACGATACCACAGCATCTGAGATCAGCAGAGATGCTCTGGCTAGTTGCCCCCTAGGTTAATAAAGCAGGGCTTGCTACCAGTGCATTTTGAATGAAGAGCCCTTGATTCTGGAATTTTCATCCCTTCTGGCTCCAACAGAGCCCAAGGATGTTATTCATTGAGGGAGAGAAGGAGGGGAGACAAAGAGAAGTAGAGTGATTGACTCTATAGCCTTGGGGGTAGAGCACTTAGCTTGGAGTTGGAAACCTAGGATTCAATCCCTGTGCCAATGAATAGTTAAGTATTTCATGCAAAAGGTAACAACTTCTATAGGAGAGACTCAAAGAGACCCACTCCAGAGTACCCTGGAGCCAAGCAGTTAGGGCACTCAGTTGGGAGATGAGTGAGTTGGGCTCAGGTCCCTACTTTACATCAGGTAGAGTGGAGATAGAGTGGTCTTCCTCATGCTGGGTGAGTGCCCTACCTATTGAGTAAAAGGAGGCTCCAGCTATGTTTTGTGCAAGGCCTGACCCAGTAGACCTTCTCTAAAGTGGCCTCTACTCTATTGGGCCCCACAGGAGAGACCCTACTTTGTGAATCATGATGGGGCTTAGGCCTAAGTTAGACTCCAAGCTGCTCAGAAGTGTCAGGATGGAGAGTGCTGTGCATGTACCCAGTAGCAGAAATTTAGGCAGTTAAGGTACTTTACCAGTGAAAACTTAGGCACCTAGGAAATTTCATTGCCTACAGGGTTAGGTGGCAGCTGAGTTAGGGTTTTGTGAATGCCAGTGATGCCTAAATGTTGGACTTGGGCAACTGAAGTGGTAGTTAGTGAACTAAGTCCCGCTCGTGAATCTGGCCCCTAAAAGCAAGCTTCACCAATTTAGACGAGACCCTCATTCAGTAGCTAGACTAGCCAGAGAGTATGCATTCGCATTACCAAAGAGGCAAGGCTCAAACTTGGCGCTCGAAGCCAGCAATAGTATGAGGGGTACCTAAAAGGAGCCTGCTCCCAGGCCAGTAGGAGCGTTGATATGCTTGTCTCAGCTGGAAGTTTCTCTTTGCATAACTTACAAGCCATGCCACAGTGAGCTAAACGCAAGCATGTATAACACTGCGAAAGTGCATAATCTGCAACCGTAAAGTGTGCACTGAACATTTGCACAGGGGGATTATAAGAGTAAAAAATTGTACTATTCAGTGAGCAACCAAACAAGCACTTCCCATAGCACAGCAGCAAAGGGTAAAGCATGGACAGAACACCTTTTGTACAGAGGCATCTTGAAGCAATTTGGGACTGAATTTTTGTACCTTTGAATTATATACCCAAGTGCAATCAAGCTCTTCACGTGTAAAGGCCATATTGACAAGGGTTGCCAGTAAATCTATACTGCAGTTAAAGGGACATCATATTAAATACCTGAAATAACTGTTTCCACATCTGCAAAACAATCTTCAGCATGTGCACAAACGTAGCACTTGATCTTGCTAACATTGCTGGGTGCCGTGTTTACTCCCGTGCATAGCCCGGTGATGTTGTGGTCATAAGTACTGTGCAAACGAATGTTAGCAGCGCCAGGCCATAATTAGGAATTGAGGGCCAGATTGTCCGCTGCGGAATTGGTACAGCTCTATGGAAATGAATGAAGTGGTGCTGACTTTCAACAGCTGTGGATTGTGGCCTTGAAACATGATTGTGATATCTCACCCTGCAAAATTGCCAAAAAAACCTCACTCCCACCGCACCCCCGTATACCCAGTCCGTCACTCATATATCAACAGCCCTCTGGAGCATCACGCACTCCCGCAGACACAAACCTGCCGTTCTCTCCCTTAACACACACACATACAGCACCTCTGGCCATACCCTCACTCTGCCCAACACTTACCAACCCATGCACCTCTGCACATCTACACAGAACCCCACATCTAAACCATCACATTCTCGCATCCGCTTTCACACACAAACATATCCCCTCAGCCCCCACTTGTCCGCCATTCATCCCCAACTCATCAATTCTCTGCTCTTCCATTTCATATTCATCAGATCTCTTTTGTCTTCTCCCACCAGATTCATCAACTGTCTTTTCCATCTCCTTTCCCTCCTTTCCCCTAGATGCAATCAATTTCCTTTCCCCACCCAATCTTTTATCCTCAGCAGTTTCTTCCCAACTGCTGAAGCCATCTCAGCCCCACTCCCCCAGGTGGGATGAAAGTCTTTCCTGGTGGCAGCAAGCACCTCACCTCTCTTGGCTGCTCCACTGGCAGTGCCATGACTCTAACTCCGATGAGATGCTGAGGGTCCTGCTCTATCACCTGCCCTGCTTAGCAAGAGGCCAGCAGAATTTCTAGGACCATCTTCTCTTCCTTGGAGAGCATATATGGTGCCAGTTGTCTTTTGTTCTCCTCCCTACTCATGGCAATGGGGCTGCTGGAGCTTGGCAGGAGAAGCTGGGGCCAATTATGGGGAGAGGTTTTAAGGTCAGGAGAAAAGCTGGTGAATAAGGAGAGAAAAGAATTAGCTCAGGATAGTGGAGAATTCTGAGGCGCCACCAATCTTCATTCTTTCAATGTGTGGAATCGGATGCAACAATGTGAGACATGAAATCTCATCTGTAAAAGGAGGATAATGTTAATACTTAACTTTATTGCAGGCCTCTTACTTATATTATTTATTGATCATTGCAGATGTGCTCAGCGGCACAGAGCATGGAGAACACAAGGCCTCTACCTCCAGGGGCTCAAAAACAATAAACAACAGATACAGACACACAGCTCACCGATTGACCAGGATGTGAAATCATTACATAGCAGCAGTGCGGGCCATGTTTCGCTTTTGAGTGAACAGAAGTGTTGCATCAAGCGTGTTAAGACTGATGAGCTGCACTGAGGAAGTGTGGTTTTGGATTTGAAAAGTCAGGCTGGGCAGCATGCTGCATTGCGATCGGGAAGGCATTCCAGCTGTTTGGGCAGCATGGAGAGAGGTGACAAAGGGAATGCTTAAACTTGACGGGCTGGCAGGCAAAATGGGAGCAGAAAACACTGCAGTCAGTGATGTAGGTCAGAACAGAGGTCAAAAGAGCCTTGAAGGGAAAGACAAGTAGCTTGAACTTGATACAGAAGGCAAGAGGGAAACTGAGAGGGAATCCAAGGAGATGAGTGATGTGATCAGTGCAGCTGGTGAGGAAAATGATTTTCACAGAGTCATTTGAAACAGAGTTAGGTGGAAATGAGGAGGAGGTTGCAGTAGTGTAGGTGAGAGGTGACCGGAGCATGACCAAGGCCCAGACTCCCGAAAGCATTTAGGCACCTAAATCCCATTCATTTCAATGGAAGTTAGGTAACTAAATATCTTTGAGATCTGTGCCTTAGCCACATGAAGGAGAAAGGATATGTTTTAGAGAGGTTTATACATGAAGAAGTAACAGAATTTGGCAACAGCATGGATGTAGGGGCAGACTCAGGTTGCGAGGATGGGTCTTGTGAGATTTAATTAATCAATGCAGCACAACACTTAGGGATCTGTAGAAGAAAATACAAAAGTGTTATTATTCCAGAGACTTTCTGAAGAAACAGAAACGAAAGTCAAAGACTGTCTTGATCTCTTGATCTCAAAAAGATATTAATCTAGCGGGGCTGCTTGCACTTGACGTCCAAGTGGCAAACATACCTATCTTCTCCATACAGAAATTGAGAGCAGTGTTTGTGCTCTGGAAAGGTCAACTCATCCCTCCTTGGGCCTCCAGAAGGTTATCTCTGAATTATGTCAGAAACATAGCTCGATAAATCTTTATGGAGAGAGTCTGTATAAACTGTATCTTTATTTCAAATTGACTTGTAATAGACTTTATATCCAGTAGCAAAGCTTCAGTTCTCAAAGCATTTGCACATATTATTGCATATCCCTATAGAAAATGCAATGTGTCAGTTGATTGGGGGAGGAAGGGGGGATTTGCATTTCTAAGAGAGAGAAAACAAAACTGTAATGCCTTTTAGGGTGAGAGTCTGTTTGGAATAGATGGATTCAGGCAAAGCAGAAGGGGTACCAACTTCCTGACTTCAAAATTGGCAGAGTTTGTTAAAGGAGCTTTAAATTCAATAGAAAGGAGAGAAGAGGACTTTTCACCTGATTCAAATAACCAGACATATACCTCATCTTATGAATAAGGCAGAAGCTGGAGTAGTTCTGAAACAGAAGATAAAATAATAGTAATATACTGAAGTGTCTACACAGGAATGCAGGTAGCATGGAAAATAAGCAGCAGGCACTAGAAGTGATACTATTGGATGTATATTATGAACTAGTGGGCATAGTTGAAAGCAGGTGGCATGATTCTTGTAAATGTATTGAATGTCAACATAGAAAGATACAATCTACATCAAAGAAACAGATAGTGAAAGAGCGGTGGCCTTATATGTCCAAATTTTCTCAGTAGTGTTGTGAATGCAATTGATTTTAAAAGGAGTTATACTTGCATAACAGTGGCCCAAAAGACGTGGAATGCTAGAAGGAGTGAAAGTGATGGGTCTAGTATGATTTTTCCCCCAGCTCCTGGGAGTTCTTAAACCCCTGAAGCCTTTGAACTAAATGGTTATAAAATGTTTCTCGTAAAAGTCAGTTCAAACATTTTTAGTCTAACCCACATTTACATTTGTTAAGTAAAGCTACATAACATAATACTGGATGCTGTACTGAATGTTGAGTGTATTTGTATGAAGTTCCTTAATTGTAGTAATTAGTATCAGCCTTGGGATGGGCCACCCACTTGCCTTTTCCTCTTTGATGTCAGCAGCTTAAGGAAGGAATAAAATAGAAGCTAGAATTAAAAGAAAAAATACTCAGTGAGGCCTTTGGCCCCAATATCATAGCCCTGAGTTACTGCTTTAGGCTGAAAGCCACTCGTCTAGCAGAGAGAATTACTCCATACATTATGAAACCACAATTAAAACATTCTATTCAGCTCCCAGGCATAAACAGTTTGATCATGGATTGTTTGCACTTTTCTTTGTACCAACAACATTGTCAATCACTGAAATCCTGCATCCAGCCTCAAGCTTTCCATTGGCTTGATTATGCCGCCACGGCACAGATGACTTCCATGGGATGACTAGCTGGGAAACAGACCTGTGCTCAGATGAAGTCACACAAAAGTAGCACGGCAATGGAACTCTAGTGGACACCTGACTGTGAATCCAACTTGATAGCAGAGTGACTGTTATACAAGCACCACAATGGGGGCACCTACCTGCCTCATCGTCAGGGTCCATGCAATGAGATTTCCATACCTGTGAGTTTCTGTCCCCAAATAATCCCCTCTCCAGCAATGTGGGCAGATGCAGGGCGTCTGCGAATTCATTGGAATCTGTGCTTTTGGGAACCCATTGAAGGGGAGGGTTCTCAGCACTAACAAGAGCTTCTGCAGTAAACTCCAAGGCAGGATACTCTGTAGTAGGAAGTAGGAAACCTATCCATAATAGGGATCATCTAGCAGCCAACGTTGCTGCTTCTGTTGCCAGCGCAAGCCATCATTAAGCTATAGCAGTTAAAATTAAGGCAGCTTCCTCAGCATCTGTTGCTTCTTTAATGGGCATGGTGCCATCTCTTAGCCACCACCCAACACTGCTCGTGCACTGACTAAATTGGGCACAAATGAATCAGACAATATTTGGGAGCACTGTGCTCCATGCTCTGAGTGCCTTTGAGTGGAGCAGGTGATGGTAGAGTCCTTGTCCTGTGACTCTCCCATTCTGAGATCAGGGTTGGGTCAGTCCGCAATATTCTCAGAAAGATTTGCTGCTCTCCAGTTTTCTATTTTCTAGTCATATCTTTTAGCTAGTACCTATTGATAGAAATTAAGGCCATTACCTCCCACAGATCTAGGAAAAGTAGTAGATTGACACCCTAACATTTGAAGGTACTTGTCCGTTCCTATTTGCATCTGGTACCTATTGGTTGGAGGTGCCTACATTACCCACCAAAGGTAGTGCATCCATGTTAGATGCACTGAATTATGTACAATCCTTGGGAACAGGTACTAAATTAATTACTAGTCCCCTGAGGAGTGATACAGGGTTGGATGGTCTCAGCAATGATCTGAGATCTAGAGCCCTCTCTGAATTTTTATCTTTTTGGAAGTACTCAGACTACTATTATAGTTTCACAGCACATCAGTATCTCTGATAACAGCATCAATTAGGATGATGAGTGCAACTCAACAGTCAAGAGCTGAATACTGTTTTTTTCTCAAACCTGCTACAAGTGACATGTTAAATGGAAACTTGATCTGGCATGGCACATGGTAATGAGTTCTGCTTCTTTCTGTCCACAAGTGCATTAGGAAGGTGGAACATGGCACAGAGCCGAGAATGGAGGAGATGGTGTAGGGAGAGCTTAGGCATGACTTACTAGTATTTTTCACCCTCTCCCACTTCTTGTCCCATTGGGAGTCAATCACAGAGCATGACTACTGCTCTGCAGTTATCAGATCCAGCCAACTTCAGTTCTACTGAGCAGGAATGCAGACGTTACCTAATACCTATGAGCAGAGATGCTGGAACTAGAGGTGCTGGGGGTGTGGCAGCACCCCCTGGCTTGAAGTGGTTTCCATCATATACAGGGTTTGCTGTTTTTTTCAATGGCTTTCAGCACCCCCACTATAAAAATAGTTCCAATGTCACTGCCTGTGGGCTAGATTCTGTCACCCTTACTGAATAGATCCATACTTTATGAGTGGTCTCATTGAAATCAGTAGGCTTTACCCATAAACTGCAGGGCTACTCCATGTGAATGTGAGTGACAGAACCTGACCCTAAGTGGGACAGAGCCTGACATTCAAATGGGGACTTGGGCGCTGCAACTGTGAGCGCTGCAGCACCTAACCTTTAGGGGCCCTGCTGCCTAGTGGAATTCAACCCCAAATTAGGTGCCCAGAGTCCCTTTACAATGACTGGGGAGAGTTAGGCACCTAAAAAAGGGATTCACAGGAGCCAGCATGTTGAGCAGGGAGCTGCCTGAGATAGTAAGAAGTACTGAGGAGAGAGGTAGTTTTGTGAATACCAGTGGCACCTAAATCTTGGGCTTAGGCACCTAAAGTGGCAGTTAGGTGCCTAAATCCCCTGTGAATCTAGCCCTAAGATTTTTGCCATCAGGTCTGCTTGTCTTCTGTTGAATGCAAAAGCGTAGTGTGGTGTTGAAGAGTGGTTGTAAAGCTAGCAGAGGATGGTTTGTGGGTTGGAGGGAGGCAGGTGAAAAGGTCCAGGATGGGGATCTACAAGGTACTTTGCACAGGAGCCTTCATTCCACAGGAATTTGTTGGGTGAAGGAACTCCCCCTGTAGCCTGATGCTTATGGTGCTCTCTTGCTATCCAAGTAACTGCTGTTTCCTCATCCTCTGCTGTTTGTATCGCTGTACATGTTGGGGGTCATTGGCCAAGATGAATGCAATGCATCTCCACGTGCCCCAAAGTTGACTTGATGTCATTACATTTGCATCTTGTACTTTGAAGTCACTGTTTCCCTAGTCTTGGAAGACAGGAAATGCTTGTTTGACTAACCTACCCAGAATTCTTTAACAGGAAGTTGCATGTGTCTGAACTGGAGCGTGAAAGATAAAAGGATGGTGGCTTGTTAGCTACTTGTGTTTTTTGTGATATCTTGCAGTCTGCTGTGGATTTTCCAAACATCCATGTTCAAAACAAAGCAGCTCAGCTTTTTGGAACAGAATGGGGGGAGGGGGAGAGGAAATAAGAAATAGGACCGGAACAAGATCTTGCTCTTTATGAGTGCCCCGTGAATACAATTAAATTAGGGTTTTCAAATATAAATGCCAGGTGGGATTGTCAATGCTAAATATATCAGTCACAAGCAGAGATCGGCTGGCATCCTGCAAATCTTATATGAAATCAAAAATAGTAGGAGGAAATCTGCTCACAGCAGACTTTCAGTTTGTGTCAGTCTGCCAAAAATCTTTCAGCAGAACAAAGTCACCACATGAATACTTAGTCATTTTCTTCATTTAGCAAATGATGGATGCAATGGTTGGCACCCTAGCCCACTGAAGGTACAGACCTAGGACTTCGTTTCAATGCACTATCCGATGATATTGCATCCCAAAATGAGAAAAACACCAGAAAAAATGTAAAACGATACAGACCTGGGGTAAAATTTCAAAAGCGTCTCAGTGACTTATTAGTCTAAGTTCTATTTTCAAAAGTAATTTAGGCTCTTAGGGCTAGATTCACAAAGTTTCTTGGGTGCTGCAACACCTAACCCAGGCACCCTGCTGACTAGTGAAATTCTCAGCCCCAAATTAGACACCCAGGCGCCCTATGCATTGCATGGGGAGAGTTAGGACCTAAGAAAGAGGTTCTCCGGAAGCCAGCAATCTCAGCAGGGACCTGCCTAAGCTAGCCAGGAATCAAACATAAAGGAAAGGAGTGGGGCTAAGTCCCACTGATTTGGGCCTGAGTCTCCCTCCACACTGGATTCTGAGCCATAACCCCTCTCCTGGAGTTGGGTGCCTAAGCCAAGTCAGCCCATGCCATAGCAGATGAAACCCAGACTTTTTTCATGGAGAACCAGAAAGAAACAGACTCCTCTCCATACCAAATAGCTCAGTGGGTTAGACTACTCATCCAGGATATGGGAGATCAAAGTCCCTGTACCAAATCAGGAAGAGTGGGATTTACAAATAGATCTTCCCCCATCCCGTCTGTGTACATTAACCAGTGAGCCATTGGGTGTTGTGGCACACATGAATGCCCACCCCCAGCTATCCTTTGTGCAAGCTCTGATCCTCTAGGAGTGTTCTAAGCATGCCTACCAGATCGGACTTTGCAGGCGAGACAGGTGGGGGAATACCTAGTTGGAAAATCCTGCCAGGGCTTAGGTGTGAGTGAGGGTGCCAAGCTACTTAGTGGTATGAGAACTTATGTGGTTTTGCACATGCCCACCAGTGGAAACTTAGTTGCCATAGGGATTTAGGTGACTACAGAGTTGGACAACAGCTAAGCAGGGATTTTGAAAATTTCATTGACACCTGAATGTTGCACTTAGACACCTAACATGGCACTTAGACACCTAACTCCCCTTGTTCTAAGTTACCTTTAAAAATAGGCCTTAGGTGTCACTTAGCCAATTTAAACATTTACCTCTAAACCCCATCTAGAAAATCAGTAGTGGAGCTGACCTGATGGCTTATCCAGCTGATACCACTGCAATCTGATCAAGTGTTTTAACATACACAAAATGTAATGACTGGTGAGGGGAAACTAGTTGATCTTTTTATTTACAGCTAACCAGTGCCTGATCCTGTGAACATACTCTTGTTAGTAATCCTGAAGCCAGTGGGATTACTCACATAAGTAGCCCTTGCTCATAACAGAGTAAGGGTTTGCAAGAGCAGGCATCAGATGACTCATCTTTCCCAAAAACAAAAAAAATCAATGAGCCAGTAAAAGAACAACACAGTTAAATTAACTATTGCAATATAAAAAGAGCCCTTTGGCATCTATACTGTCACTATTTCTGAAATGTTGTCTAGGTCACCAGCCTGTCTCACGCTAATGTATCTCTAGTTAATGCCTTCCCAACCAACAACAATTCCACTACCATCACTTTTTCAGAAGCAAAAAGGAAACACTTCTCAACTTAAAGTGCACATGCTATAGCTGAATATAAGTACAGTAGAACCTCAGAGTTAAGAACACCTCAGGAAGAGAGGTTGTTCATAACTCTGAAATGTTCATAACGCTGAACAAAATGTTGTGGTTGTTCTCTTGAAAGTTTACAACTGAACATTGACTAAATACAGCTTTGAAACTTTACTAGCAGCCGAAGAAAAATGCTGCTTTTAACCATCTTAATTTAAATGAAACAAGCACTGAAACAGTTTCCTTACCTTGTCAAATCTTTGTTTTTAACTTCCCCCTAATTTAAAAAAACAACAACAACGAGGAGTCTCTGTGGCACCCAGGGCCGGCTCCAGGCACCAGCTTACCAAGCAGGTGCTTGGGGCGGCCACTTCGGAGAGGGGCGGCACGTCCAGCTATTTGGCGGCAATTCGGCGGACGGTCCCTCACTCCAGCTCGGAGCGAAGGACCTCCCGCCGAATTGCCGCCGCAGATCGCAATCGCGGCTTTTTTGTTTTGGTTTGGTTTGGTTTTTTTGTTTGGCTGCTTGGGGCGGCCAAAACCCTGGAGCCGGCCCTGGTGGCACCTTAGGTGCCACAAGGACTCCTCGTTGTTTTTGCTAATTTTTTTAGTAGTTTACATTTAACACATTCCTCTACTGCATTTGTTGGAGCGGGTTTGGTCTCTGCTGCTGCCTGATTGTGTACTTCCAGTTCCAAACGAGGTGTGTGGTTGACCGGTCAGTTCATAACTCTGGTGGTCCTAACTCTAGTGTAGCTAAACTAGTATAGTGTAAAGGAAGGGTTATAGGGTTAGATTTACTGTCATTGATATCCAGTACAACTTAAAGGCAGAGTTGCCTATAAGCTAGAAGGGAATTTTTCTGAATGTTTTCAGTGCTAATACAATTTTGGAGTGTGTGGAAGATGCATGTTAAAAACAACTTCAAAGAACCAATATAAAATCATAGCAGATAGATGGATAAAATAATGCTTGCAGCATTGTTGTAGCCATGTTGGTCCCAAGATATGAGAGAGAGAAAGTAGATAAGGTGATATCTTTTATTGGACCATCTTCTGTTGGTGAAAATAGAACAGAAGTTGATTCAATAAAATATATTTATGCAGTATTTTTCATCTGAGGGTCTAAAACCTTTTCTTCAAACCTTAAACATTTAAAGATCTATTCAGTAGTTTAGTCCAAATAGTACAAGAACAGAATAGGATTCAGTCCCTTGGCCAGTGCAGAATTGTGCCCTGTGATATACTTTCTGTGTTTTGTCCAGGCTCATTTAAAAAAAATAATAATCAAGCAGTGACCCTTTGATAGGACTATTCCATGATCTAAGAAATCTCTCCAATAGGCAGTTTCTTCTGATATTCAGCCTAATTTTTTCTTTTATTACTTCCACCCTACTACTCTTTATTAGCTTCATCACCACTTCCTGTGCAAGGAACTATTACATCAGCATTGTCATTAAGGGCCTGATCCAGTGCCCATTATGTCAATGGGAGTCTTTCCAGTGACTATAAAGTAGGCATTGGAGCAGGCTCTTAGAACTTGTCCCCAAGGCAAAGAAAGATGCATGCTATCATATTCATAGCTGTGGTAAGTAAAGAGTGACCAGGGACTTGTCCTGCAAGAGAGAATTATTCCACTCTTTGTTTATAATGATTGTTCATGGTGTATGGTTGACTTGAGCTAAACTATAGGGGCCTGATTTTCAGAGAGGCTAAGCACTCAGGCCCAGATCCTTAAAGGTACTTAGGCATTGCTTCTCTCAGCATGGCAATGCCTAACCCCTAGGTGGCCTGATGCCCAATGGAATTTTCAGTCCAGTGCTAGGTGCCCAGGCAAAGGAATGGATTTTCAGATGCTGGCCAGCGGAGCAGGGAGCCAGGCAGGAGTGAAATGTCAGGGAGAGGGGTTTAAACATCCAAGCAGCTGACCTGGTGCGCCTGGTTGAGAGACCAGACGTAGGTGCCTCCCTACACTCAGGATCCTCAGCCACAGACCCTCTCCTGGCGTTAGGTGCTGAAGCCAGGTCAGCTGCTTAGGTAGCACATGCCCTAGCAGCCAAAACATAAAACTCTCTCCTTCCCCTGCTCACAGTCAATATTTCTCACGTTTGCCCTACGCTGCCCTGTGTTCCTGGCTCTCTTGTATTGGCGCTCTGCTGGCCCTTCCACCTGCCGACGGCTTGCCTCCAGCCCTCCTGCTCTGGGGCTGATGGGTATCAGTTCTGTAGGAGTGCTCAGAGCGCACCTGCAAAATCAGGCCCTGCTGGCAAAATAGGCCCCTGCTTTGGGGCCTTCAAAGCCCATCCGAACCCCTAGGCTTGTGAGCAGCAATGTCCACACTGCTATTTTTAGCACACTAACTCGAGTCCCAGTAGCGGGTGAGGCTCACTCCCAGCTGCAGTGTAGACATGTCCTTAGGTGCCTAGGAGACTTAGGCACATATGGAATTAGGCTGCAGCTGAGCAGCGGCTTTGAAAATGTCCTTGACATCTAAATGGTACATCTAGGTGCCTAGAGGTAGCTCAGCACCTAAATACCTGTAAGGATCTGGGTCCACATTTCCAAGCGAAGTCAATGAGTACTGCATCAGGCCCGTAGAATATACTCAGCTGGTGTTCAGCCCTGGGGTGAGGACACACAAAAATAAAGAGCGAATTGTGCTGTTTCTGGAGCCTTAATGTTAGGTGACTGTCCCAGGCCTTCTGAGCTGAGAAGTGCTCTGGCTTTTAATTACATTTAATTAAAGGACAAATCCTCAGCCCTTGCAAATCAGCATAGCTCTGTTGATTTTACCAGTTGAGGATCTGGCGCTTTTTCCTTTTGTGTTTTGACAGTGAGTGTGATCTGATGATTGCAGTAGGGGGCTGGGAGTCAAGATTCCTGGGTTCTAGTCCTAAATTAGCCAGTGGGTGAAATTCTGGCCCCACTGAAGTCAATGGGAGTTTTGCCATTGAACTTCAATAGGGCCAGGATTTCACCCCGTGTGTCACTGTCCGTTAGTTCACTTAGCTACTCCACAGGGGGGTAAAGAACAGTAGTCAATGTTTTCCAAGTGATTTGAGAGCCTCGAACGGATGTTAAAAACATAAAAATAAAACCCCATGGGGGCCTGATTCTCCATTGCCCTGCACCATGACTAGCCATTTCCACCACTGCAAGGCACATGTAAAGTGTTGCTATTCTTATTTTACACTAGATCCATATGGGTATGACCCCAGTGCCCGTGCAGGGTTCCTTCCCATGCGGCTGTGACTGCAGTATTGGGCCCTGCATGGTGCAAGTCAATGGAGAACTAGGTCTATTCCTTTTGATCTAGCGTTTCAGCTGTGGTTTCATTTCAGGCGTATCTCATGTGACAATCCTTCTGCTGACAGACATCGTATAAATAAAATATATTATCATATCAAAAACATAACCCGTAGGTCACTATCTTGTGCTGACTAGAGCGTATGCTGCTGACATTCTTCACTCAGCCATAAATAAGTGGAATCAAAGAACATTGTGGTTTTAAAACCAGATCATCAACTTAAACATGCACACTATGCCTATAAAACAGAGGGCCCAGATTAATCACACACTCCCACAGGAGAAAGTGTCCGTTTTTTTTCTTCTTAAACAGTTAGTTTTAACAAATGAGAAAATCAGTGATGCGACTCAGATCCCAGTGTAATGTGAAGTGTGATTCTCCCTGCTAGACAGTAGGTGTCATATCACACCACAATTTTCTTCACCTTTGCTATAGTAAAATTGTCAGGCAGCATACTGATCTCTAAAGATTTTTTTTTAAAGGGCACAAATGTTCTCCCTTGGACACGGAACAAGAGTAACGTGATCACTTTCTAATGAGGAATTTGGCAATTAACTCTCATGTCTGTTTGGTTTCAAGAAAGGTGGGTGAATTAAAAAAGAAAGGCAGAGTGCTCCTGTACATTCAGTGGGCCCTACTTGCAGATTCTAAACACGAAGGCATCAAGACCAATGCCTGCTCACCTCCGCATTACCTTTCCCCCCCGCAATAATCTAATAAAAAACTCTTTGGTTTCTGTCAAAGCTGCAACTACAACTCAATAATGTCATCATACAGATCAGCCAGCTCAATTTTCCTCTAATCCAATCAATAAAATGACTATGCTGTGCTCCCAGTTCCAATTTAAAACAGGATGATAAATCCTGAGCTGCTGCTGATCAGACCTCAGGGGTTCATTTGGTTTAGTTGCTTGCTGTTTTTGCAACTTGTTTATATGCACATTGAACCCATAGATGCAACATTGCTGCTAAAGAGCAAAATGAGGGGAAAACAGTCATTTACATGTTATAAGTCTGATGTTGAGCTTAAGCTGACATTTACCCATTGACTTCAGTGGCATTACTCCTGATGTAAGAGCATTCTCATAACCAGGCCCTACATGCATTGTGTATCTTTCTTCTTGCCATGTTACCTGTACGGAATAGGTTTTCAGCCAAAATGGCTAGATATTTACACACACATTGCTAAAGCATACTTCACTGTACTAGATAGATAGATTAGATTACCGGGAGTGGTGGTAACCTCTATAGTTAAGGTTGCCTAAACATTTCCATTCTAAACCCCAACTTCCAGTCCCTTATATAACTTGAAATATTCACCTATCAAGCTAAAATTTTCCTGGTCTCTGCCTGAAGCTGAATTGTTGTTTGAAAGCTGGAGAAAAATCATTTCAGCCATTTCTAAGTAGAAAGAAAATGATTTTTTTTTCATTATAAAAAAATTGTTGCAACCTATTTATTTTTCAGCCGCTTTAATGCCAAAGCAGCTGAGGTGTGGAAAGACTGCATTTGGCATAGAGAGAGCCCTCATTGAGTAGAAGTGTGTTTGAGTGTTCCGGTTACAATTGGTTTTGATTTGCCAGAGTTAAGAGCTGTTGAGAATTGCACATGCAGTAAATTTTTAACATTGAGCATGCTTAGCTGAGGGCACACAGGTAAAGTGCTGCTGCTATTGGGGGCACTGCCAACTTAGCTGTGTTCTAGAAAATCTTCGGAAAGGTGGCATTGGCTGAGGCTCTGTGTAGTTTGTAATTGGAAAGGGGTATATGGAGGTGTAGTGAAGCGGCCTGGCTCCCGACGGCCCCTGAGAGGGAAGAGC
>NW_020664409.1:89900707-89928812 GCF_002925995.2 Terrapene triunguis
TAGACGTTATTTGTGCTCAGCTCCTGACACAAGGACCTGAGCCCCCCTTAACTATTGGTTGCTGTCCCCCTCGCCCTGACTAAGGGCCGGGGCTACTAGACTGACTTTGTGCTCAGCTCCCGACAAGGACCTGAGCCCCCTGAACTATTGGTTGCTGTCCCCCGCCCTGACTAAGGGCCTGGGGCCCATCTAACCGTGTGCTTTTGTTTAGCCCCTGCCTGAGGGGCGGAACCCCGGGACTTCTGGACCCCAAGGACCGATTTGGGGGCCGCATAGTGAAGCGGCCTGACTCCCGACGGCCCCTGAGAGGGCCCGGCCCCCGCACCGGACCATTACACGAGGGCTCCTGCATGCTCTGTAAAGTGCCCGGGGACTGATGGAAGAGGTCCACAGGAGACCTTGGCTCAGTCTTTGCAGGTATTGTACAATTGGCCTGAAGGAGTTATGGAAGGATGGGTGAATACAAACTGAGCCCTCAGGTATGTAGGAGGCCTTGGGCCAGCCGCAACATACCTTACAAACCATGAAGATGCTAGGGAGGGCTGCAATAGGCGTGTAAGGTGTGCAGGGGCTGAGCCAAGGTACGTATACAAGTTTCACTAATATGTAACCCACACATCTTCTGGGTGTGGTGTTCTGTCCTATCGAGTGGCACTGAGCCTACTTAAAGAGAGAGCGTTAAATGAGTCTGCTCCACAGCGTTAGCTAAGAGCCCGTTGGCTTTTAGCGCCTGTAGTAGAGGCTCATGCACTAAGCTCCAGAGGACGCAAGTTCGATCCCGCCCACTGATGACCGGGGTCTGTCAGCGTTACACATGCACCAGGAGATAGGTGTCAACAAAAATGTGTGTAGCAAACTCGCACTCACTGGAAGCTCTGAAAGCTGCTCTTCTGTCCCAATATTTGTAAAATGTGTGGCAGAGACTGAAAACGTTGCAATTTCAGGACCACAGATTTAGAGGTAAGTCTGTAGTACAATATTTTCATTGCTTACAATCCATGTGCAGCACATTGCTGGACTATGTTTGGTTCACCATTGAAAAGTAAATGCACATATAGAGTTTGTTATCATTCCTACCCTACTAAAGTAGCTGTGGGTCAGATCTTTAACCGGTGTAAATTGACATGGGATCATCATCTGATTTATACCAGCTGAGGATCTGGCCCTGTGTGTTTAGAATTGTGCGCAAGTATCAAGTGTCATATCCAGACAATGTAAGCAAGTGCAGTTAGAGTGTCCTACCGTTTGCTAGAATCATAGAAGATTAGGGTTGGAAGAGACCTCAGGAGGTCAACCAGTCCAACCCCCTGCTCAAAGCAGGACCAAATCATCCCAGCCAGGGCTTTGTCAAGCCGGGCCTTAAAAACCTCTAAGGATGGAGATTTCACCACCTCCCTAGGTAACCCATTCCATTGCTTCACCATCCTCCTAGTGAAATAGTGTTTCCTAATATCCAAATATGCTACATCACTGCTGTAACTTCATAGTAATTGAAAGTATTGTCTTAGGAACCATTCGCTGCCACAATAATTAACTGGAAAACTTTTCTAATTTGTTTGTTCTTGTGTGTTACATTGTTGACAGTACCATGCTAGCGATCTTGTGCTGCACAAGTATGGTGAAAATAGTTAACTGTCCTGTTAAGCAGTTATGCTTATAGGCCTCTGAATCAGCAGTCCCTATTTAGCAAAGCACAGGCGTACTTCAGGTATGTGCCGGAGTTCCATTGAGGTCAATGGCCCAGATCCTCCAAGGTATTTAGGCATTGAATTCCCATGAGTTAGGCACTTAAGTACCTTGGAGGATCTGGGCCAGTGAGCTTAAGTGCTTTGCAGAACAGGGATGGACTTAAGCATGTGAATAGCTGCTGTTGCTTCATTGCCCCATTAGCTCTGTGGTACACAACTGCATACTGCGTGTTACAGCATTGCATTAGTTGTAACGTTAACATAAAGAACCAGAAAATGAAGCACTGGATCCATAAAATGTAATTAACTGCACTGGAAAACAAAACTCTACCTAGCTCATTATACATGAACATCTTTTTCTCTCTCTTTTTTTTTTTTTTTGACACTGAACAGTTCTAGGGCACAGCAGCCAGCTTCAAAGCAGAGTGGGCAGGAAGGAAAAAGCTGAGGAGGAAGAGATGGAGGAGGAGGAGGAGGCTGGCCTTAATTATGGGAGTAGATTTTCGGTGTTCAGCATTGGATGGACAAATATAAATTCACTCTATTTCTAGGTATTACATAATTTGTGTCTGTCTGCAGAGACACACAGAGATATTAACACTTAGAGTCACTAAACAATAACACACATACACATCGTTTATTATTACTAATCTTCATGGACATTCTATAACAGATTTAAAAGTAGCCATACTTCAACAAAAAACTTCAGAAACAGACTTCAAAGAGAAACTTCAGAACTAAAATTCATTTGCAAATTTAACACCATTAATTTGGGCTTGAATAGGGACTGGGACTGGGCTGGCTCACTACAAAAGCAACTTTGCCTCTCCTGGAATTGACACCTCCTCATCAATTATTGTGAGTGAACTACATTCACCCTGATTGAATTGGCCCTGTCAATACTGGTTCTCCACTTGTGAGGTAAATCCCTTCTCTTCACGTGTCATTATATAATGCCTGCATCTGTAATTTTCACTCCATGCATCTGAAGAAGTGAGGTTTTTACCCACGAAAGCTTATGCCCAAATAAATCTGTTAGTCTTTAAGGTGCCACTGGACTCCTTGTTGTTTTTGTGGATACAGACTAACACGGCTACCCCCTGATATTTATCATTATTATTTATATAGTGATAGCACCTAAGGATCATACTAGACACTGTCCACACATAATTAAAAGACTGTGCCTGCCCCAAAGAGCTCACAGTCTAAGGGACCACAGAGGGTTTGCATTTTTCCTGAACAAAGTTGCATTCCTCAAAGGAAAATCTCATGTAGGAATTTGATATGGTAAGATCTCAGAGACCAGGATAATAGGCACAATATAAGACCCTCCATGCACTACCTAGTACAAGTAAATAAATAATAATAATAATATATGGAAAAAGGGCTATTTACTGTATATTTCAAATAGACAGATATCAGTATGAGCATTATCAGAGAACACAGATACGGTAGTAAATTGTGAAATGTGAAACACCCAAGAAGGTCTTGTTATTTCACTCTAAACACTTTTGGAGGAACATCCCAGTGCCATAGCATTGCAGTTAGTGCAGCATTGTACTAAACAACGTGGATTGACATTTTGTGAACAGCAGGCCTGTAGTATCATTAATAATTAGCTGTATTGTGATAGTGTTCAGGATCCCTAGTCATAGCTCAGGCACTGTACAAACATAGAACAAAGAGACAGTCCCTGCCCCCAAGAGTTTACAATCTAAGTTAACACCATTATTTCATAGATTCCAAGGCCACAAGGGACTATTGTGATCATCATGTCTGACTTCACAGGCCATAAAACTTCCCCCTGAAGAAATCCTAGAGCAGATCTTTTAGAAAAATCTCCAATCTTGATTTAAAAATTTCCATTGATGGAGAATCTACCACAACGCTTGGGAAACTGTTCCAATGGTTAATTATGCTCACTGTTACTCTTCTTTGCACTGTATGTCACCGCTCCCCTCTGCATGCCCACCACCCCCACCTACTGCTGAGTAGGAAAAGACGTAAAGGAGGACAGTGTACTATCTGCAAGTGGTCCAGTAATGTCTATGTTGTGACCTAGGGAAGTAAATGGGCAACATTCAAGCAGCGAGATTACATTGTTCATTTCTGTGTATATCTGTGTGTGTGTGTCTGTGTGTACACGGACACACACATACTCACATACACACACAACCTCCCAGAGATATTTACAGAGCAAGATAGAGAGGCATAGATGTACATCTGCAGGGTAGAGACAATTGCATAGGTGAGTGAAAATATATGACGATTAAAAAATAGGCAAAACTCTTTTTTTTACAATCTGGCTATTCTAAGTGTGTAACCAGAAGGCAGAATGGCAATTTACTTACAACATTTTTTGGTATTGTTCTCCATTGAAAACTGGTTCTGTCCAATGGAGAAGAAAATTAGGGTGGCCATGAGAGGTCAATAGCTGCAAATGGAGGCAAGTATGTAGTAGTTTCATAGGTTTTAAGACCAGAGGGGACCATTGTGATCATCTAGTCTGACCTCCTGTACAACACAGGCAAAATAAATTCACCTGGAAATTCCCTCATCAAGCCCATACCTTGTGGTTGAGCTCTTGTATTTTGGTTTTGTCGGGGTGAGAACATGCTGTAAGTAGTTCTATAGTGCATGTGCCACTGAGAAAGACAAAATTTGCTAGCTATAGATTATTCCCACCGGCAGGAGAGACAGGGCTACCGCTCACTCTGTTGTGTTCGGATCCTTTATCCTTTTTTAAAATTTTATTACTGCTACAGCACTTTAATATGTCCCATCCTCTGTACCAGGGCCGGCTCCAGGCACCAGCTTAACAAGCAGGTGCTTGGGGCGGCCAAGGGAGAGGGGCGGCACCTGTGGCAATTCGGGGCGGCAGGTCCCTCACTCCCTCTAGGAGCAAAGGACCTGCCGCTGAACTGCCGCTGCCGATCGCTTTTTTTTTGTTGTTGTTGTTGCTTGGGGCAGCAGAAATGCTGGAGCCGGCCCTGCTCTGTACTGTACATGTCTGTCAGTGAGGAAAAGAACCTGAGGGAAATATGATGAGTGGAGTTTAGTGTAGCACAGATGTGGATTCTGTGCGAGGCAGTAATGTAATGACAATGTTGTAGGACAAGTATAATTAGTGCATCACTAAGCTACTCAACAGCACTGCAGAATCTTTTAATGTTTTGTGGGTTTGATTTTCCCCCCCTGATGCTGCTGAACAGATTGGTGGGAGTCTGAGGGCAGGATGTCATGTCTGCTGCCCTGGAGACTGCAATGCCTCTGGAATGTGAGGATCATTCTGGTACACATATTTCAAATGTTTACCATAATATGTAGGTGTAGAAGAGATCTGCTATTGGTGTCTGGTACATTTCAATTTCTCTTTGTGTTTATCTTTAACATAAATCTCTTGCCTTACAGTGTAGAACATCTCTTGGAGGCAAGAACTCATTGACCACATGCTGCAGCCACTGGGGGGGAGGGGGCATGCCTGCTAATCTGCAGCATTTAAATCAACATTTGCTGCCTCAAGTAATAATAATGAACCACAACATGTATTAGGCTGCACAGTTGATGGCTTCCTTCCCACTTGATTTCCCAGATTCCATAGTCCTGCCTTTTCAACTTCTGCACTCATGTCCTACCCACCCCCACTATTGACCCTGAGCCCTAATTATGTATACATTCCTCACCTGGCATGACCTCTCCCAAAACAGCAGCAAGGAAAATAGAACAGTCAACTTCTGTAAATTCCTTTGAGGATCCAGAGGAGGGGTGGGCAAACTTTTTGGCCCGAGGGCCACATCTGGAATAGAAATTGTATGGCGGGCCATGAATGCTCACAAAATTGAGGCTGGGGTGAGGGCTCTGATTAGGGGTGCGGGTTCCGGGGTGGGGCCAGAAATGAGGAGTTCAGTTTGCGGGAGGGGGCTCTGGGCTGGGGCAGGTGAGTGGGGTGAGGGGAGGGGGGAGGGCTCTGGCTGGAGGTGCGGGCTCTGGGGTGGGGCTGGGGATGAGGGGTTTGGGGTGCAGGAGGATGCTCCGGGCTGCGACCGAGGGGTTTTGGGGGCAGGAGGGGGACCAGGGCTAGGGTACGGGTGCAGGAAGGTGTGCAGGCTCTGGCTGGGGGTGCGGGCTCTGGGTGGAGATGGGGATCAGGAGTTTGGGGTGCATGAGGGTGCTCCAGGCTGAGATCAAGGGGTTTGGAGGGCCGGAGGGGGATCAGGGCTGGGGCAGGTGGTTGGGGCACGGGGAGAGGCTCAAGGGTGCAGGCTCTGGGCGGTGCTTACCTCAAGCATCTCCCAGAAGCAGCGGCATGTCCTTTCTCCAGCTCCTACGTGGAGGCATAGCCAGGCAGCTCTGCACACTGCCCCGTCCACAGGCACCACCCCCACAGCTCCCATTGGCTGTGGTTCCCAACCAATTGGAGCTGCGGGGGCGGTGTTTGGGGCGGGGGCAGCATGCAGAGCGGAGCCCCCTGGCTCCCCCTACGCATAGGAGCCAGGGCAAGTCCCAGACCCTGCTCCCCAGTGGGAGCTCGAGGGCTGGATTAAAAGGGCTGGTGTGCCACACCTGGCTCATGGGCCATAGTTTGCCCACCCCTGATCCAGAGGATAGACTTACCCCCACTGATCTGACACAGACTGGTAGGAAAAGTATATATGGCTTCATATACATACTCCACATCAGGAGTCCACTCACCATTTGGTGCATTAGTGTGAAGAAATGTTTATTGGATAATGTGTGTGATGTTGGTATGGAACAAGACCAGTTTGTGGAGTGCTAGAAGTCTTTATGGAGTTTAGCCAGAAAAATCAGATTCTATTTCCTTTTGGCAGAGAGGTCACCCCTGCCCTCATTCACATTGTAAGAGATTCTGTGCCCAATTTTGCTCTGAGTTACGTCAAGGTAAATCAGTAGTAATTCCACTCTGCTCAATGAAGACAACACTGATGTAAAACCAAATCAATGTATAAGTAAGGAGAATCCAGGCCATATAATATTAGTTCTTTGTGAAGGCCTTTCTATTTTATATTGTATCTCCAGAAATGCCTAGTAAACTAATATCAGCAAAGATTGACTGTCTTTAAAGAGAATTTCAGAATTCCATACCATGCTTTACAAATCTTTGTAATAGACGTTTTCCTCAACACTGAACAACACCTATTGTGTTATTTATTTGGCTGACTCACCTCTGTGTTGCTCTAGTGTAACTCCAGTGAAATGACACTGGCATAGAATTAGAGTAACGCAGTGGTGAATCAGGCCTTCCTTCTTAACGAAATGTTCATGTTACCCTGGTTACCTTTCTATCCAAATGTTTTTAGAGAAGTCAGCTTCCATTGTATGCCAGTGCGAGCATGTGCTGACCCAACCAAAGCAAAGCTCCAAAGTAAAGTTCACTATGCACTGTGTGGAGTCAGATACTCACAACCCCTTCCTTTGGTAAACAAAGAAATTACTCATAATGTAACAAAGTTCATCCCAAGCCTTCTCCCCAGGTTTGGCTGCAGTGCACCTAGGGTTACTTCTTTAGTATCCTTAGCTCCTCTTTCTAGAGAGCCACTCCCATTGCCCTTATACCTGGATAACAAGCCACCTGTCTCAGTGAGTCAGCAGAACCCACTTACTTAATCCCTTCTCAGCAGAACCAATATCTGCTTATAAGGCGTGAGGTTCATAGCAGTTCTGTCAGCCTGTTACAGTCAGCGACAACTTCCACTACACTGCCAATATTGTTGTGCTATGTAGCATCTGCTAAAATGCATTACACAATGTTTACAGCAACAAGGTGGGTGAGGTCATATCTATCATGGACCAACTTCTGTTGGTGAACGAGACAAGCTTTGGAGTGTATACGACGTTTAGCTGTCTCCTGTTTGCAGTGTATTGCTCCCTGTTTCCAGTCTCACAGAAACATTCCTGTTGCAGTACTCTGATGACCTAATAATTCATAAAACATGACCAGTTCATTGGCTAACATCTTCAGAATGTCTCTGTGCCAGTTTTGTACATTAATAGTAATGTGAGACATGTTGTCTATTATTAATCAGTCTGTACATGTCAGACGTTCCGGGGATCTTCGTCTGCTCACTCAGTAGGAAGCAGGAAGGAATTTGGCAAGATTATCATTTATTTTCATACAGGACTAAATTCACAAGAGATTTAGGCACCTAATGTCCATTCAGCTGCCTCAGTCCTGACACCACTTAGGAGCTCATCACCTAACACCCACCTAAGCACTGGCAGCATTCACAGACTAGGCATCCTCCTGCCTATCTTGCCTTTGGTGCCCAATCTGGCAGGTGTTCTCAGAGGCCCGTTGGAACATGTTTACCATGTCAGGCACCACAAGAACAGGAGGAGGTGCCTACCTTTTACTGGTTAGAGCACTCATCCAGGATCTAGGAGATTGAGATTCAATTCCCCACTCTGCCTGGGGTTGTAGAACAGGGACTTGATGGTAGGTTTGTCACTTCCCAGCTGAGTCCCCTTAGCCACTGGATTATAGAGTAATCTGAAATGAGCCTTTCTCTATCTCTTCTCTTGGAACTGTTCCACTTCATAGAAATAATTAACTATTCATCGGAGCAGAGGACTGGAACTTGGGTCTCCTATGTCTGAGATAAGTGCCCTAACCAGTGGGCTACAGAGCAAGTCATTTGCATGCTTTTTGGCCTAGTGAATATTTCATTATTTTATACACTGTGGAACAGCTCCAACAAAGGAATCTCATCATCTCTAGAAAGGCGGTCCTGGGGAAAAGGATCCCAGTGAACCTGAAATACCCCACAAGCCATAACTTCTTACATATTTCTACATAGGTAACCTAACTATATTACATTTGCAAGCAATCTGAGTCTTCTAGAATCTATAGAGTCTGATATTCCTCTCATATACATCGGTTTTACATCAGTGTAACTCCATTGACCACAGTTGCCCCTGATTTGTATCACTTTAAGGGAGGGGAGAAATGCCATCACCTTCCCACCTCTTCAACCCAGGAAATGTAAGGACCATACTCTACAGTGTGTCCCTTGTGGAAAACTATTGGCTTGGGTTTCAAAAGCGTGGAGGCCATTTCGGAACTTATTAACGGTGAAATTAATAATGGCAACGTTGTTCTTCCTGCTATTTGCATAAAATCTGTACTGAAAGGAGAGAAACTGTGAAAGCTTGATGCAGAATTCTATTAGAGTTTTGGCATGAATCTACAAACACAGCACTACTAAAGAATTCATTACTTTGAGCAAGAAGTTACATATGGAAGATGTACAAGAATCCACAACTGTGGGACATCGTTATCTATGTTCTGCAAGAGTGGGGTGTACACAGCCTGACATCAAAGAGAAATTTAGCAGGAACTTGTTCTTCCGCTAGTGAGTTTGTTATGCCCGTCAAAACTCCGAGGGGCCTTACTGCTCCTGTAGCCTGATCATGCTTTCCCCAGTCCAGGTGGTAAGACTGTTACAAAGAATTCTACAGCTGTGAATGTCCCTAGGCGCTACTGACATCTTGGTATGGTTGTTTCACACAGTCATGAAGAGGCCCTGCACAAGCACTGGCTATCAAGCTAGTGAAATGTAATAAGCAGAACAAACACAATATTAGGCAGTTAGCATAACAGTTCACCTCTGTGTCATTATCTAGATGAGGATAATGAAGTGCTCTCAACTAAACAAGAGGTGTTAGTTGCACTGCCATCAGTTTCATTGACAATCTCCTTTATTGGGCTTTGCATCTTTCTAGCCTTAGGAAGAGAGATTTGTGGCAAGTGAAGTGGAAGCTGACTTCTTAGGCAATTAAACTCACTAAGACACTCCTAATCAGCTTCAAGGATCCATTTCCAAAATAATGAAGAACTAGGCCCAGATCCTCAGCTGTGTTAGAGCAGCTTTTGCCTTAGCCATAAACCCAGCCACTGGAGGACTCTCAATGTAGGAAAATCAACGAGGAGTCCTTGTGGCACCTTAGAGACTAACAAATTTATTTGGGCATGAGCTTTCGTGGGCTAAAACCCATTTCATCAGATTAATGGAGTGAAAAATACAGTAGGCAGGTATATATATTACAGCACATGAAAAGATGGAGTTGCCTTACCAAGTCGGGGGGGAGGGTCAGTGCTAACAGGGCCAATTCAGTCAGGGTGGATGTGTCCCATTCCCAACAGTTGACAAGAAGGTGTGAGTATCCTGATTGAATTAGCCTTGTTAGCACTACAAAAAGTAATTTTCCCTCTGTTGATATTCACCCCTTCTTGTCAACTGTTGAGAATGGGCCACTTCCACCTTGATTGAATTGGCCCCATTAGCACTGACCCCCCACTTGATAAGGTAACTCCCATCTTTTCATGTGCTGTAATATATATACCTGCCTACTGTATTTTTCACTCCGTGCATCTGATGAAGTGGGTTTTAGCCCATGAAAGCTTATGCCCAAATAAATGTGTTAGTCTCTAAAATGCCACAAGGACTCTTTGTTGTTTTTGCTGATTCAGACTAACATGGCTACCCCTCTGAAAACTGTAGGGAAAGCAGCTGTAGCAGCCCCTACACCACCTCACTTTTCCAGAAGTGGATCTAGGAAGAGAAAACATGATCTTGTGATCAAGTTTCTGGATTGGAACATAAAAGATCTGGGTTCAAGTGTTTGCTGTGCCACAGACGGCCTATGTGACCATATGTAATCATATAGGCCCAGATCCATAAAGGTATTTAGGCTTCTAACTCCCTGGGCTCTTGTCTCTCCAGGCCTGATTCAACGTGGTGCTTAAAAACATGCCTAGATTTAAGCCCATGAGTATTGCCACTGATCTTAATGGGACTACTCATGTGCCTAACTACCTGGCTGGGTTGGGGCCTCAGTTTTCCATCTGTAAAACAGATATAATAATACTTCTCAACCTCACAAGGGTACTGTGAGAATGATTTCATTATGGAGCTGTTCTGATACTAGGATGATAGGGCCATAAAGGCATCTACTTAGGAAGGAAAGGGGGCACGGCTGAATATCAGGATCGATTTGTGAACCAAAAAAAAGAGGCATCACAATCATAATTTATTTATTGAGAATGAATAATTCACCCACCACTTATTTACCCAACATAGGGAGTTTATTTTCATTCTGACTTTATGTCAGATCATGTACCAAATGAAACTACATGACATGAATCCATATAAAAATTTGTTGTTTCATAAATTGGAACTTTCTAATCCAAAGATATTTTAATTTGAGAACTATACTGTTGTGTGCAGTTCTACTGTTTTGGAAACAAACTTTGAGGAAAAAAGCCCTCATCATCAGAATTAAAGCAGCTCTCAGAAAAGACAATGTTTTATCTTAATTGTTGGCTAGCAAGGAAAGCGTTCATATACAAATACTTTCATATAAATCAATGAAGGGAAATATTATAAGGCTTCACTAGAAAAGAGCATTTCTTTTCTTGGGTGTATTTTATAATGCTGTTAAGATATGAGAATTACATAGCCTGCTTGCTTTGCTAACACAATATTTATAAATCTGTATTATGCCAGTTTCCATCATTTTTTAACCTTTTTTTCCTGTTCCTGAGCAATTTGCAAATAGCATTCTGTTTTTGGATAAACATTGAAATACAGATACCTTTGCTGTACCAAGTACTTGTGAGTTTACAAATGAGCTGTACAAAGCACTTGTAATTTAAAACCTATTTTTTAAAAAACATACATAGCTGTGAGACTGCAGTGCTATAAAATATCACCCTGAATAGGGTTATGATTCATTGCAATGCATTTAACATAAGTGCTTTCATTATTTAACATAAAACCTGGCCAACGTGACTGGCCCTATTCCAAAAGGAGGGAGTGGGAAAAATCTCTTTGCTGTTGGTTTTACTGTTCTCTAACTTATCTTCCCCATATCATTAAAGGTCTGATCCAAAGTCCATTAAACCCAATGGCAGGACTAATATTTTCACAAGTGACTAGTGATTCTGAGTACCCAACCCGAGCCCTCTTAAAAGAGCCTAATTTTCTGAGGGTGCATGCTCACCACTTCTGAAATTAAAGTCCCTTTAAGGTGCACTAAGTTGTGCACCCAAAAATTGATACACCCAAAATCTAATTAATGAAAATAATTAGTTACCTTTCCAAATTTAGGCTGTGATTTTTGATGAGCTATGATTTCCTTTCTACTGTGAAGCATTAAAGTAACTATTACTCACTTTAAAAAGTAATCTCCATATTAAATAATATATCTTATCATTTTAAAATATATAAATATACTTTATGCCATTGTACCATAACACCAAGCATAGGCTTTTGTCCCAAGTATGTGGCAACATTTGAACACCTGTTCTAAAATGTGTACTCTCGAGATAGACTAAACCAGTCGGATTAATCTGTGAAGTTGACATCCCAACTTCTCCAACAGCTGGTCTGGAAACCCAATTAGTTTCCTTAACAGGTCTTGAATATTAAGTTGTAGTTTTTAATTAACTGTTGAAGACTTATAGTGACACTGCATGACAGCCTAGTGCAAAATCATAGAAAATTAGTATTGGAAGAGACCTCAGGAGGTCATCTAGTCCAACCCCCTGCTCAAAGCAGGACCAACACCAACTAAATCATCCCAGCCAGGGCTTTGTCAAGCCGGGCCTTAAAAACCTCTAAGGATGGAGATTCCACCACCTCCCTAGGTAACCCATTCCAGTGCTTCACCACCCCCCTAGTGAAATAGTTTTTCCTAATATCCAACCTAGACCTTCCCCACTGCAACTTGAGACTATTGCTTCTTGTTCTATCATCTGCCACCACTAAGCCTCTTTGGAACCCCCCTTCAGGTAGTTGAAGTCTGCTATCAAATCCCCTCTCACTCTTCTCTTCTGCAGACAAAACAAGCCCAGTTGCCTCAGCCTCTCCTCGTAAGTCATGTGTCCCAGCCCCCTGATCATTTTCGTTGCCCTCTGCTGTAGTGTGGGGGACCAAAACTGGATGCAATACTCCAGATGTAGCCTCACCAGTGCCGACTAGAAGGGAATAATCACTTCCCTCGATCTGCTGGCAATGCTCCTACTAATGCAGCCCAATATGCCATTAGCCTTCTTGGCAACAAGGGCACACAGCTGACTCATATCCAGCTTCTCATCCACTGTAATCCCCAGGTCCTTTTCTGCAGAACTGCTGCTTAGCCAGTCAGTCCCCAGCCTGTAGCAGTGCATGGGATTCTTCCGTCCTAAGTGCAGGACTCTGCACTTGTCCTTGTTGAACCTCATCAGATTTCTTTTGGTCCAATCCTCTAATTTGTCTACGTCACTCTGGACCCTATCCCTATCCTCCAGTGTATCTACCTCTCCCCCCAGCTTAGTGTCATCTGCAAACTTCCTGAGGGTGCAATCCATCCCATCATCCAGATCCTTAACAAAGATGTTGAACAAAACCAGCCCCAGGACCAACCCCTGGGGCACTCTGCTTGATACCGGCTGCCAACTAGACAATCTAGCCAGCTTTCTGTCCACCTTATAGTCCATTCATCCAATCCATACTTTTTTAACTTGCTGGCAAGAATACTGTGGGAGACCGTATCAAAAGCTTTGCTAAAGTCAAGATATATCACGTCCACTGCTTTCCCCATATCCACAGAGCCAGTTATCTCATCATAGAAAGCAATCAGGTTGGTCAGGCATGACTTGCCCTTGGTGAATCCATGTTGACTGTTCCTGATCCCCTTCCTCTCCTCTAAGTGCTTCAAAATGGTTTACTTGAGGACCTGCTCCATGATTTTTCCAGGGACTGAGGTGAGGCCGACCTGTCTATAGTTCCCTGGGTTCTCCTTCTTCCCTTTTTTAAAGATGGGCACTATATTTATAGGATATATTTGTAGGATATCCTATATTTATAGGATAATTTATGGTATCCTGTTACATTGTTATTTTAAAACAATTGCCCTAGCATGCATTTAGCACATAGCGCTAGCTTAAAGGTATTTTATGTACCAGTAATGCAAGAACCCTACAGGTCTGCATCTTGCAAGACATTAGCTTGAGCAGTTAGCATAAGGCTATGAGGTCTTTGAGCCTTAGCACGAGTGAATTACCCAACCGTGAACCTGAGTTATTGGGGAACTGGCATGTTAGGTTTAGGGGATTTTTGTATAAAATGATACCAGGTTACCACAGGAATATGAACTGATACCAGCTTTTGAATACTTTAGGATAGGAACATCCGCAGATGTCTGACCACAAGAGTATTGATGTATATATTAATAAGCTGGAGGTAAAAGGCCTAGTAAACTGTAGAAGAAGGGCACCCCAACATTAGTAAGGTGAAGAAATATTGATAAAGAAGAGGGGAGAAACCTCTGCTGAATAGGCATTAGGCATAATGGCATCAGCATAACACATTATAAAAATTATATCTCAACCTATATGCTTTAAGAGGGAGAGATATAGCCTGTGGGAGGTGCCAGAATCATGGCCACTGGCGATGATGATGATGGTGATGAGGAAGACAGTGACTAACAAGGGATGGTGTGAGTATATGGATGTTCAGATGTACTTTCTGTATTATCTCTATGCCCCGGGCTGGGTTGTGACTTTGCTAACTGTATGAATTAAACTATTACAAATACAGAAGGGTTTTCCTCAGCGCAAGAGTTACAACTGTGCACATTGGGGGTCCCAACTGAACAGTAACTTTAATAATACTGGGCCTGATCTTGGGGCAAGAACCTAACAAACCTCAGCACATTAACTGGGAATTCTTAAGTAATCAATATAATTAATACACAATCCATAGATCAGGCAACATTGTAATCTTCTTTAAACCTGCTGCTAAATGAAATTACTGTGTTCTACCATATATCTAATAATGATGAATGATATCTTACATTTACACAGTGCCTTCTATCTCAAAGGATCACAGCACACGCTCCTTCACTGCCTGCCTCTCACAGAGAGAGAGAGAGAGAGAGATCACTTCACCCACTACTGACAAGAAGCACCACTATATACATTTCAGGACAGTTCCTCCATGGCTCAGCTCACGTGTTTAAAGTTAGGCACCTGCTGAAATACTATATATGCAGAGTCATATAAATAAGTCTCATGTTCCACCACTCAATAGCGTTTAGTGAAGCACGATAATGAGCCAAATTCTGCTCTCCTTTCCTGTCACGACACCCCACTGACTGGAATGAGGTTGCAGGGGTGGGTGTAACCAAGGGTAGAGTTGAGCACTAAGAATTTAAATGCCAGCAGTAGCAAGTCAAGTCTCCACTTTGGCTATTTTTAGATATACTATTCTCTTCTATTCTACTCGAGCACCCATCACTTATACCACACCCCTCACTTCTTTGTCTGTCATCCAGTCACTGAGTCGTCCTGAATGTTTAAACGTTTGCACATTCTAGGCTCACATTTTGTCCCCCGGGACCAATGCTGGTTATCAATTGGTATTTCAATTTGATTATTGATTAGCCACTAATGGAAATTTACTAGGGGTGGAACATAAGATTGGTGAATATGCTTCACGTTTTTGAAAAGTCTTTTTTCCAGGAAAAGTGTGTGTGGGGGGGATGTACAGTGAATCTTGACAGCAAAGACACTTGCCATTGCACAGAGAGAAAATCTAACTTTCCAGCTGTCTGCTGGCTCAAGACCCCATTAAATGTTTGAAAGGGAAGAGTACACATTAGAAATATTGCTTGAGTACTGTCACTGGGCAGAGTGTTAACATGGTTTCACAAACAAAGCACTGGATGTCATGTTATTATTATTATTCTCCATATAATCTACAGATTCCAGGCACCTTATGACACATCATATTATTCTCTGCTTGGAATAATAGGGAAGGCATACGAAACATGATTATACATAGGCCACCATCAGCAGCAGTAATAGCTAAAAATGCAGAGCATTCATGCCATTGAGATTTTTATGAACGCTAAA
This sequence comes from Terrapene triunguis, assembly GCF_002925995.2. Classification (NCBI taxonomy): domain Eukaryota; kingdom Metazoa; phylum Chordata; order Testudines; family Emydidae; genus Terrapene; species Terrapene triunguis. The sequence goes on from NW_020664409.1 coordinate 89,916,311, forward strand.
GCATATGGATAGCTCAGGCTTTCCCCCCATCATTCCAGAGCACAGAAGGCAACCCAGGCAAACCCAACCTACTTTTATTGGTGGGAAAATATTTCTGTGACAGATGTCTGCAAAGACCCTTTAAAGAAGTTATTTATGGCCAGTAAAAATTGCTTTTCTCTACTTGAGATGCCTACAAAACACAAGACTAGTCAGACCATATACCTACATCCAATAGGCCGTGATGATGTATTCTACGTACTTTATCCATGAGACTGCAACCCTAAACCAGAAAATACAGTCCAATCCTTTCACAAAGACTGACGAGACTGGCAGTGCATTGGCGGCGCTCTGGATGCCATTCAGAAATGTCCAGCATCTAACTGCATCCAGTCCAAATTGCACAACTCCTCTTCAGTGTAGCTAAGACCATGATAATGGGAGCTTTTGTAATTTATAGGATTATTTATACTGAACCAATAATTTCAATATATTTTCAGATTTACCAGTAACACCATGTTACGGTAAAGCACAGTGGGGAGATCAGAAAGTGGGAAAAACAACAGTGTGAAGAAAAAGAAGAGGAATAAACAGATAACTGATTCTTGTAAAACACTGGAATACAGTGAGACCAGCCTGAAAAGACAAACACCTCTCTCCCTTCGGCCTCAGAGCCTGATCATTTATACACTTTGTCTTCTCTCCCCTCTGCTCTGCAAGTCACTTGCCAGCACTGGTTAGCTGCTCCCTAGCCCCACATGCAGAATGCCAATCAATATTAACAGCAGTTCTGTTTGCAGAACATACAATACAAACCCTACGGTGGATCTGAGAAATTTTCCCCTTAAAATAATATTCACATTAAACACTGAGCAAATACGATCCCTGCCTTAGAAGTGCTTTGGGGAGTTAATGTGATGAAAGCTTTAAAAGCATTAAGGGATCTATTCCTTTTATGAATCCCAAAAGGCTATTTTGAGAGTCACCCAAAGGCAATACTTAAGAAGAAGAAATATTATTTTTCAATAAGGTATAAAATATTTACTATCTGCCAGTGATGGCATGCTGAATGATTTGTAGATATTACTTTGACAGCTCAGTGTTTAAGAGTGCTTCTCATCCTACGTCGGTAATCACCAAAGCCGTATATCAAAACCTAACCCCCCTCCCCCACCAGTTTAGATATTGACTGCATCTGAAAACAAATGCATGTATAGACTTAAAGTTGTATGTATTATTTTTAAAAAATATTCCCATTGGAGTCCCCCTCCCTTCTAGTACATTTTGTCGATCAAGCAAGAGGAAATCAAGGCACAAACTATAGTAGATGTAGGAAATGTGAGGTCTCTCTCCTGTTGTTTATTTATCCTGGGTGGGTTTATTTCATTTTTACTCTTTCTCCTATTACTCAGCAACACAAGCTTGCTTCATGTTTCTAGTTTTCCCCTGGGGAAAGAAGGTAGTGGGGCTTCAGGGCAGGCAGCTGTGGACTCAGAAGAATCTCAGGAACTGTGGCTTAGTTCATGATGGGGTAAGTCCCTTAACATCTCCTTGCGTGTCTCAATTTCCCCAGCTGTTAAATAGAATAAGGATACTTTATGGTTTACAGTGGATAAATATTGTGTAAATGCAAAGTATTTTTATTATCTTATTGTTCTGATCCTTGACACAGCCCAGAAGATTTCCCCTACTGCAATGAGCCCATTGAACCTCGGTGTAGAGATCTTTTGCTATGGCCATGATCCCTCTAAGCAGAGGGGATCTGGTTGCCATTCCCAAACTGGCCAGACCTTTCTACCTACACACACTCACAGGAGATGAGCATTGCAACCTTTGCTAGTCCTCAAGTCTAGTTTTCTTTTGAGCCTGCTTCTCTTTTCTGGAACTATTTGTCATCAAGAATAGAACCAAACAAACTACTTTGCTTCTTTGTGAATGGTACTTAAATGATAGAAATTCATCAGAAAGAATGAAAATCTAATAATAAAATAACAATACTAAAGTATTGAATTTCTACAGCATGTTTCACCCCAGCGTGCTTTACAGACCTAAACTGATATACATATAGAACGGTGCAAAACTAACAAGAGTGCTATGGAGTTCAGTTCACAGTGAGCCTTAATTTTTGGTTTCAATTCATTTACGCTCACAACCCTGAGTTTCTTCTTGAATTCTGTGGTCTATTGTACCCAAGAAATCAAAGTGAAATTCAAGCAATACCATGTAATGTAAAACCTCTGAGTTGTGAATGCATTCAATTCTAAAGATAAATTCTGCTGTTGAAAACCTTTAAGCAAATCTGACCTGAATGTTTTTGATCCAAATAAACCTGGAACCAATCAATTTTCACCCAAATTCTGGTTTTGTTGTGACAATTTTGTAGGACAGTAGGAAAAACTATCAGCCAATTAAGCAACACGTATGTGAGTAGTCTTTCCATTGGCTTCAGTGGAACTAATTACATAACTAAAGATTATTCACAGCAGTAAAGACTGAAAATCAATCACCCAAAACTGACATGCAGCCACCTCTGATATAGAATGCAGTAGCTGTTTAACAGTGCACAGCAAGAGAATCCAATTACTTCAGGACAAGAAGTGAAAAAGAATAATTCTTCCACGAAGAATATAAGTAGGTAGGCTTTAACTACCCAAATTGGCACTGGACCAGGAAGCTGGGGCTAACTGCTCTACTCCTGGCAAAAATGCTTTGGGGTCTTTAATGTTTTGAGTGGATGAAGTCCTGGGTTTTCCTCTGACACAGAAGACAGCACATAAAATTGCACAGTCATCTTACAACTATGCTTGGGGCATTAGTTCAGTACTGAGTCAGAGAAATATACACTATTGCACTTACCATGGCTGCTGATCTCTCTTCATCGCTTGCACTAGTGCTGGGGGCACTAATTCAGTAATAAGTCAGAGAAAAGAGTGACACCTACTGAATCAACAACACAACTTCCTGGAGGACATGATGGATCTGTTCCTATGCAATATCCTATCTTACCTGCTTAGCTTGTGTGATCTGAGAGGATGGCTCACAGGCCCCAGGAGTATACTCTGGCTGCAATCTGAGGTTATTGTACTTACTGTAGCTGATATTTTTCATTGCTTGCATACACTTTGGACCTCTTTTGGATCATTATACACATTTATATTACATAAGATTATATAAACTCTTCCAGTAGCTATGAATAAACTGAACCCCATGCCGTGACTCAGCCCGGAGGAAATTAAGATGCTAATATCTGATGCACCAGGGCACATCATTATGATGCCTGGAAAAATCTATGAGTGAATGCTCAGATGCCTTCACTAGCCCAGAGCTTTCAGATCAGGTCTCCAGACAACCTTTGAAAGACTTGTAGTTTATTTCCTTTTCCACTGCTGAATTTCAACTTAAGAATACTTGAAACTACTGTAGCAAGGAGGAGTTAGGGGCTCCGTACTCAGTCCCTTGAAGTGAAAATACGTCATGTCATTTTCAAGCTGGCTGCTGCTCAGAACACCAGAGATGAGAGAGGGCTAAGACGATGTTGGGCCCTTGAGTTCCAGGACTGGAAATGCTTAGGGACCCCACCCCACCACAAAACAACAACACAATTTATTATAAAAATGGCAAAGCAGCCTTAATTATAGAAATGTGTGTATACTCTATGAATCTGATCTGTTGGGTTCTCAAATGTCTTCAGCTCCATTTGAAGTCAATGGGAATGGAGGGAGCTCAGCATATCACAGTATTGAGTGTAAGGCTGACGTTTAGCTAGCAAATGTTTCAGTGCCGGTTCATTAATCAGAGAGGACAGATGGTCCAGTGGTTAGCATACTAGCCTGGGACTCTGGAGAACAGTGTTCAATTGCCTGCACTGAACATTTAAAAGACAGGGAGGTAGACTGAATCCTCCCTCAGTGACCATAGGAAGATTACTTAGGGCTTGGCTACATTTGTGAGTTAGAGCGCATTAAAGCAGCCCCAGGCGCCCTAACTCATGACGTGTTCACGCTGGCGAGGCACGTAGAGTCCCCGGACTCCGCGACTGGAGCGCTCCTGGTACTCCACCTCCACGAGAAGCATAAACACTTGCTGCGCCCTGGCTGGAGCGCCGCAGCGCCAGTGTGGATGCCCTGGTCTATTAATGCGCTCTGATCGGCCTCTAGACGTGTACCACAATGCCTGTTCTAGCCACTCTGGTCACCAATTTGAACTCTACTGCCCTGCCTTCAGGTGACCAACCGTCAGACCCGCCCTTTAAATTCTCTGGGAATTTTGAAAATCCCCTTCCTGTTTGCTCAGCAAGGCGTGGAGTGCTCTCAGCGAATCTTTCCAGGTGACCATGCCTCCACGTGCCAGGCGATCCCCAGTGTGGAGAAATGGCGAGGTGCTGGACCTCATCAGTGTTTGGGGGGAGGAAGCTGTCCAGGCCCAGCTGCGCTCCAGCCATAGGAATTACGATACCTTCGGACAGATATCAAGGGACATGATGGAAAGGGGCCATGACGAGGACGCCCTGCAGTGCAGGGTTAAAGTGAAGGAGCTGCGGAATGCCTACCACAAAGCACGCGAGGCAAACCGCCGCTCCGGTGCTGCCCCCGCGACCTGCCGTTTCTACAAACAACTGGACGCAATACTTGGTGGCGACCCCACCTCCACTCCAAAGACCACCATGGACACTTCAGAGCCCAGTTCAACAAGGCAGGAGGAGGAGGAGGAAAGCGGGAGCAAGGGTGCTGAGGAGGAGGGAGACAGCCCGGCATCCCTAGATGCATGCAGCCAGGAGCTGTTTTCAAGCCAGGAGGAAGGTAGCCAGTCGCATCGGCCGGTGCTTGGGGAAGGACAAACACCAGAGGAGGTGCCCAGTAAGCGGCTTTTATTTTGGGAAGGAAGTTATTCGGTGCGGGCTCTTGGGGTGAGGAGGGTTAGGGCTGCATGCATGCCACGATGCAGAATAGGGTGTTGATGTGCTCTCTCACATCGCGGTAATCAGCCTCAGTGATCTCTTCAAAGGTCTAATGCAGAAGCTGGGCAATCCGCTTGCACAGGTTCCGTGGCAGAGCTACCGTGCTCCTTGTCCCAGTCAGGCTAACGTGTCCACGCCACTGTGCCGTGACCAGCGGAAGGACCATTGCTGCACACAGGCAAGCTGCATATGGGCCAGGGCAGAAGCCACATTGTAGTAGAAGACCCTCCCTTGCTTCCCAGGTCACCCTCAGCAGCGACATATCTTCCAGGACGAACTCCTGTGGAAAATGTGGGGACAGTGTTCAGTATAGGGGCCCCCTGCAGCTGTTGGCTCTCCCCTTGCCCCTGTGCTTACTCACCATTTTGGGGCTCCTGTGGGTTAGTGCACTCGCTTTGGACAGGCAATTTCTGCTATTGTGTACACTGTGCTTGTCTTTAAGTATGGCCGAATCATTGCTCCCTCTGGTGTTAACAATGCTGCCTCTGTTAAGTGTTGCATTTTGGCTTTACAGATGCAACCTTGAGATCCCAGCTGTCCTTGTTATCAATGGCCGAAAGACTAGGGTGACCAGATGTCCCAATTTTATCGGGACTGTCCCGATATTTCCTTGTTTGTCCCGCATCCCGACCGATGTGCGGTCGGGACACTGGACAAACAAGGAAATGCTCTGGAGCCCGGAAGTGCTCGCGCTCCCCTCCTCCCCCCATTGGCTCCCTCCCCAAATCCCGGCCTCTTCCACAGGCACACCATTCCTCTTCCCTCCACAAGCGCTGGAGGGAGGCCCCAGAGACGCAGGGGGAGCACAGGGCCGGGGTGAGTGAGAGTCCGGCCTGGCCCCGAGCGCAGGCAGGACTCAGTCGGGCGGTAGGGAGAGTAGGGGGGGCGGCCCACGGGGCCAGGCGGCGGCTGTTCTCCCCCCCTGGGCAATGGGACTCAGGAGCAGCCGCTCCTGCAGTTCCCACTGCCGCGGGGGGAGGAAGCGGCCGATGGCCAAGCTCAGCGGCTGCGGCTCTGGCGCCCGGGCCCGAACCCCCTGAGCCCAGGCCTGCTGCGGGGACCCAGCAGCGTGCACGCTGCGCCCAGCCCCTGGCCAGTCGCGTCTGGGCTGGCTGCCCAGCTGGTGCAATCCCGCGGCGGTCCCGGGGCGGAGGCATCGGCAGCCCAGGCCCGTTCGTTCCCCTGCGGGACCTGAGCGGGACGGGGGGGTTGGGGCCTGCTGCCCCCACTCCGGGGCCGCCGCGGGATTGCACCAGCTGGGCAGCAGCCCAGATGCGACTGGCCAGGGGCTGGGCGCAGCGTGCGCGCTGCTGGGTCCCCGCAGCAGGCCCGGGCTCGGGGGATTCGGGCCCGGGCGCCAGAGCCGCAGCCGCTTCCTCCCCCCGCAGCAGTGGGAGATGCAGCAGTGGCTGCTCCCGAGTCCCGCTGCCCAGGGGGAGAGAACAGCCGCCGCCTGGCCCCGCGGGCCGCCCCCGTACTCTCCCTACCGCCCGACTGAGTCCTGCTGCTCGGGGCCAGGCCAGACTCTCACACACCCCGGCCCCGCGCTTCCCCTGCGCCTCCGGGGCCTCCCTCCAGCACTTGTGGAGGAAGGGTGGGTTTTTTTGCCACGCCCCCCCCCCGCCCCGCCCACCGATATTTGACTTGGGTGATCTGGTCACCCTACGAAAGACTCCAAAGAATCAGGAAGTGTACTCGAAAAAGCAAAGAGGACATGCTGCATGAAGTGATGCAGCAGTCCAGTAATGCAAATCAAAAAGTGCAGGAGTGGCGGGAGAGTGAAAGGAGGGTCCACCAGCAGAATGTGGATCGCCGGCACCAAAGCATGGAGTGGCTGCTAAGCATCATGGAACGCCAAGCGGACTCGATACAGGCGCTCGTAGCAATGCAGGCGGAGCACTTCCACGCCCGCCCCCCCCTTGCAGCCCTTGTCCCAAAACACTTTCCCTTGTGCCCCCATGTCACTGCCAACCCACTTTCCCCAACATCCAGGTTCTTATCGCCACCAGCTGCCTCCAGCTACTTCACCACCCAGCCCTGCAAACTACGACCCTTACCCACTGCATTCAACCCCCATCACTATGCATTTTAGCCATCCTGAAGTGCAGGACTCATTGCACAGCACTCCAGACAGGAAGGCTGAGTATGATAACAGGACATACGCAAATCTGTGATTGTCCCGTTCCTCACTGCATCCCCTTCCCTTGTCCCACACAGCACAGATGTGTTATGCCCTTTCTGTTTCCCAAGCAGTTGTGTTTCTTTTCAATAAATGAATTTTTTGGCTCTGAAAACATTCTTTATTATTGCATTAAGTAAAAGATACTGTAGCCCAGGAAAGCACCAGGCACTGCAAGTCAGTGCAGCAAACACAGATTCCTACTAACATTGGAACCACTGCACTTCACTCCTGTGCAGGGCACCAAACATTACTGGTGGCTTTCAGCCTCAAGTTGCTCCCTCAAGGCATCCCTAATCCTTGTATTCCCACGCTGGGCCCCTCTAATAGCCCTGCTCTCTGGCTGTTCAAATTCAGCCTCCAGGTGTTGAACCTCCGAGGCCTATGCCTGAGTGAATCTTTCACCCTTCCTTTCACAACTGTTATGGAGAGTACAGCACGCAGATATAACCGCGGGGATGTTGTCATCGGCCAGGTCCAGCTTCCCATACCGACAGTGCCAGCGCCCTTTAAATGGCCAAAAGCACACTCCACAGTCATTCTGCACCGACTCGGCCTGTTGTTGAACCACTCCTTGCTGCTGTCAAGGCTCCCTGTGTAGGGTTTCATGAGCCATGGCATTAAAGGGTAAGCAGGGTCTCCAATGATCACAACGGGCATTTCGACTTCCCCTACGGTGATCTTCTGGTCTGGGAAAAAAGTCCTGGCTTGCAACTTCCTGAACAGGCCTGTGTTCGTCATGCACCTTTCCGGGCCAGCCTGTGTTAATGACAATGAAACGCCCACGGTGATCCACAAGAGCCTGGAGAACCATAGAGAAATACCCCTTCCGATTAACGTACTCGGAGGCTAGATGGGCTGGTGCCATAATTGGAATATGTGTCCCATCTATCGCCCCTCCGCAGTTAGGGAAACCCATTTGTGCAAAGCCAGCCACAATGTCAGGCACGTTACCCAGAGTCACGGTTCTTCTGAGCAGGATGCGATTAATGGCCCTGCAAACTTGCATCAACACGATTCCAACAGTCAACTTTCCCACTCCAAACTGGTTAGGACCGATCGGTAGCTGTCTGGAGTTGCCAGCTTCCAGACTGCAATAGCGACCCACTTCTCCACCGGCAGGGTAGTTCTCAACCTCGGGTCCTTGCGCCACAGGGTGGGGGCAAGCTCAGCACACAGTCCCATGAAAGTGGCTTTTCTCATCCGAAAGTTCTGCAGCCACTGCTCATCATCCCAGACTTGCATGATGAAGTGATCCCACCCTCGGTGCTTGTTTCCTGAGCACAAAAGCGGCGTTCCACGGTGGTGACCATGTCCGTGAATACCACAAGCAATCTTGTGTCATATGCGTTATGCGAGTCGACATCATCCTCAGACTGCTCACCATCAGTTTGTACCTTAAGGAGTAACTCGACTGCAATTTGTGACGTGCTGGTGAGACTCGTCAGCATATTCCTCAGCAGTTCAGGCTCCATTCCCACAGACCGAAAGGGAAGACAGAGCGCGCAGTAAAAAAAACGTTGAAAGATGGTGCCAAATGTGGACAGAAGCATAGGGATTGCTGGGATGCAAAGCGATGCATCACAGGGCATGGGGACAGTACCCAGAATGCCCTGCACCCTCTGCCCCCTTCCCACAAGCCACAGTGCCAGAATGGGAAGAGGTTCTCTGTAGGATAGCTGCCCATAATGCACCACTCCCAATGCTGCTGCAAGTGCCGCAAATGTGGCCATGCCAGTACGCTTGCAGCTGACAGTGTGAACACATGGCAGCGCTTTCCCTGCTGCAGTCTCCGAGGGCTGGTTTAATTCACAGCACTCTACATCTGCAAGTGTAGCCATGCCCTTAGTGTCTCTGACTCATTGGACTTAGGCAGCTAAATACCTTTAAGGATGCCTCAGTTCCCCCATCTGTAATATGGTGATAGGAGTATTTCCTTACCTCACAGGGGTGTTCTGAAGCAAAATGCATTAAAGAGTGTGAGGTGCTCAGATACTACGGTGCTCATGGCCATATAAATACCCAATATAGATATGGTCAAAAAAGCGTGTTGTAGAGCTGCAAGATCGGCATGTTCCTAGCTTCTCAAAGATGGCAAAACACTCAGCTCCACAGACTGTTTCGAATGGTCTCCTATTGAAAGTTGGCTAGAGAAAAGGTTAAAAAAAAAACTACTCAAGTCGCAAGAGTTACCTAGAGAGGAACCAGAATCCAGTAAAGTGACAATGCAGTTGAATTTTTTGTAAGACCATCTGTGATTTCTGCTACCATATCTCTACAAGATGAGTTATTGCAAGCCATTGTTATTAGAGGAAAAGGTTAGACTGCAGCTACCTGAGCTCTAACTGAGACCCAATAATGACCTCATGGAGTTTCTGACAAATCAGAGTAAGCAAACATAAAGAGCTCTTTAGTGAACATTTAAAAGACAGGGAGGTAGACTGAAGCCCCATCTATACCGGTTGTGAAACAATTTTAAGAATTGTTCCTGTCAATATGGTTTAAACCATTTTCCTCACCAGTATAGAGTAGGTATAACTATTTCAAAGACGTGGTTAAAAAAACTCTTCTCCAGAGATTTTCAACAAGGGGTCATAAACAAACTCAGTAAAAGGCTATGTTTGACCACGTTGGTAGGAACCATTTTTAAACCAGTTTAAGTTCCAGTCTAAATGGATCCTAGGAATAAAGATTATAGCTAAAATTACTCAGGGTAGACTGAGTTTAACAGATTTCTGACACCTACAGTACTTAAGTAACTATAGCATCTTTCTCCATTGGCTAGAGGATAGAAGGCCTTTGGGGTTTTTTCAGGCACAGGAGAGGTTCTCCTAGAGTTGTGAACCCAGGTCTGTGGATGAACGCCCCAGGATCTTGACCTTCAAAAGGTCCCAAAGGTGACCTCTTTTTAATTAGGTTTGAGAGCTTTATTTCTGTTCACAGAATGCAATACCCTCTTTTCATCTCAAGTCAAGTCCCTTTGGGAAAGCGCACAATGTAGGTGCCTCTTTTCCACCAGGCTACAGCACCTCTGGGAACAAAATAGTGACTGTGTCTGCATTTCAACATGCAGCCCCCAGAAAGCAAAGGTTGATCAGTTTCAAGATGAATTCACCACTAGAACCATTGGATGTCAGATGGCCTTTAGCATCGATTTGATTTTTCTATTTACTAGACCTTACTGTGTTTTTGTGTGAGGAGCTTAGCACATCACTATTAGCCAAGTGCCTCAGAAATAAATATAACTAAAGAAATAAAATTAATATTATTTAACTAGTGTATGTATGAGCCAAGTGTTGCTGACAGATAAGAGGGTAAAATATGTACATTAATAAGTGCCTTCAAAGGAAACTGAACAGAGGCATTGAATATCCACAAAAAAAAAAAACCAGTGATAAAAGTGGAAGTGTACAATCCTGAGAAATTGTGATTATGTCTAAAAATATAGAAAAGAAAACTTCAAAAGGCCTAACAATAGACAGCAACAGTTCAAGTGCTGGCACTAGCTGTTCATGTAGATTGTTAGCATTATCAGATTTTTATCAGCCACAACAAAAGAGGAGGAGATTGAGGCGGTCCCTTCCATTTCCAAAGCAGGGCACAGACAACTGGCAATGGAATTCAGAGTGGTTCCCTTTTAGATCACCAGTTCAAATCCAGCCCAGGTCAATGGTATCCAAAAGCTACCACCTGAAGGCTTTTCAGGAGCTGAGGGAGGAGTCTTAGAAATGTAGGTAACTGTAGGGTTTGAAAACTGAAATCAGACTAAAACTCACCTGGTTTGGGGTTTTGAGCCAGAAGCAAATCTTAAAGAAGAGTTGGGATGACCAGTGATTCCACCTCAGAGACAAACTCCACCAACAGGCTTGAACTCATTTCCCCATTACCTGACACTGTGTTTTGAAGGGAGGCCCTATATGTGCTATTCCCTCTCGACTTAAGAAGGGCACTTCAGGAGAGGCTGGCCCTTCTCCTGGCTCTTCAGACAATTGCTGGCTGGGGAGTGGCCAGTGATCAGGATGGGGATGGAACTGGGATAAAAATGGAAAACTCCAAACTAATGTGGAAGGAAGTGGGAAGGAGATAATGTGTTGTGGAAAATCCATATCTAACCAGGATCGAGATAGGAATGGAAAACCCAGTTCTGATGAGGATGGAGTTGCAAATAGGATAATACAGTATGGCTCTGGATGGGAAGGGAAACCCCAAATCTGATGTGGAATGGGATAAACCATAATCCATTGATGAACGGTTCAAAAGTTTAAGGATTCTAGTTTCTTCAGGGAATTATAGACATAAAAGTCAGTCTGATTCTATTCTACAGGAGGGAAACAATACTTAACTGACAAGCTAGCTCCAGGTACAGAAGATGACTAGTTAGATTACACTGAACAAAGGAGGCTGCTGTGACAGCAAAGTTTACTTTTCTGTGTCTAACACTCTTAACAAATGTTTACTTACTTAGAACGCATTTTTTTTTGTCTTAAAAATATAGTTCAGAAGAGAGGCAGGAATTCATGGCCATCAGCTTAACAAAAGAAGCACTAGCTTATGCATACCAAGCTGTCATCTCAAAAACACAAGTTCCCAAAGACTTCAGCCAACAATAATGTCACGCGTTTATTATATTAATTGGATCTGTGAGTCATCTCCAATAAAACAGAATCCTATATTTTGTGTAACCAGAGTCTATCCAAAATAAAAAGTGCTAAAGAGGTTAAATTATTTTAACAAGTATTTCATGCTGTACATTTCAAATGGGCTTTTTGTATCGGTAATGGTATTCATACCCTGGTTTGCTTTGTAGAAATGTATCTGTTAGCATAATAAATCATAAGGAAAATGTTTTACACACTGGTGGTGTGCAGATGATGTTGACAGGAGGGCTTCAGCTTCCTTGACCATGTTCCAGGCAGAAGGTCTCCTGGATAGAGATCCACCTGACCAAGGAGAAGCTTTTATTTGTGGGTCTGACTCACCAACCTATGGAGAAGGGCTTTAAATTAGGTTCAAAGGGGGCAGGTGACAAAACCCCAAAGGTAAGCATAAAAAGGCATCCTTAAAAAAGAGCTAGATGTTGTGGGCTGGATATGGAAAATTACAACAGGGTCATAAGAGCAACAAGAGGGAAATCGGGGGGGCGGGGAATCTGCTCAACATCTTAGTTGCCTCTGCAAAAATGCAAAGAGTATGAGAAATAAACAAGAAGAACTGGAAGTATTAGTACATAGGCTAAATTATTATTTAATTGGTGTCACAGAAACTTGGTGGGATAAGCAACAGAGGGTCCTGTGGCACCTTTAAGACTAACAGAAGTATTGGGAGCATAAGCTTTCGTGGGTAAGAACCTCACTTCTTCAGATGCATCTGAAGAAGTGAGGTTCTTA
>NW_020664409.1:89929212-90093844 GCF_002925995.2 Terrapene triunguis
TCCAGAAGGAGGTGAGAGAGAGACCAATTGAAGGTCTCCAGGTAAGATAAAAAGGAGAAAAATAGAGGTGATGGCACGGTAGGAGTCTACCATAGACCACCAAGTCAGAAAAAAGGAGGTGGATGAAGCATTGCTAGAAAAAATAACAGAAATATCCAAAACTCAAGACACGGTAGTAATGGGGACTTTAATTACCTGGACATCTGTTGGAAAAGTAATATGGCAAAACACTCAAGCACGCAAGGACGATAAGGCCATTGTGGAGAAACTAAATTAATTCTTTACATCGGTCTTCGTGGCTGAGGATGTGAGGGGGATTCCCAAACCTGAGCCATTCTTTTTAGGTGACAAATTTGAGGAACTGTCCCAGATTGAGGTGTCATTAGAGGTGGTTTTGGAACAAATTGAAAACTAAACAATAAGAAGTCACAAGGACCAAATGGTATTACCCAAGAGTTCTGAAGGAACTCAAGTGTGAAATTGCACAACTGCTAACTGTGGTATGTAACCTATCATTTAAATCAGCTTCTGTACCAAATGACTGGAGGATGGCTAATGTGATGCCAATTTTTTTAAAAGGTTCCAAAGGAGTCCCCGGCAACTACAGGCTGGTAAGCCTGACTTCAGTACTGGGCAAATTGCTTGAAACTATAGTAAAGAACAGAATTGTCAGACACAGAGATGATCGTAATTTGTTGAGGAAGAGTCAACGTGGTTTTTGTAAAGGGAAATCATGCCTCATTAATCTATTAGAATTCTTTGAAGGGGTCAAACATGTGGACAAGGGGGATCCAGTGAATACAGGGTACTTAGATGTTCAGAAAGCCTTTGACAAGGTCCCTCACCAAAGGCTCTTAAGCAAAGTAAGCTGTCATGGGATAAGAGGGAAGGTCCTCTCATGGATCTATAACTGGTTAAAAGATAGAAAACAAAGGGTAGGAATAAATGGTTAATTTTTGGAATGGAGAGGAATAAATAGTGGTGTACCCCAGGGGTCTGTACTGGGACCAGTACTATTCAACATACTCATAAATAATCTGGGAAAAGATGTAAACAGTAAGGTGGCAAAATTTGCAGATGATTTGCAGACAAAACTACTCAAGATAGTTAAGTCCAGAGCAGACTGCGAAGAACTACAAAGCGATCTCACAAAACTGAGTGACTTGGCAACAAAATGACAGATGAATTTCAGTATTGATAAATGCAAAGTAATGCACATTGGAAAACATAATCCCAACTATACATATAAAATAATGGGGTCTAAATTAGCTGTTACCATTCAAGAAAGAGATCTTGGCATCACTGTGGATAGTTCTCTGAAAACATCCACTCAATGTGCAGCAACAGTCAAAAAAGCTAACAGAATGTTGGGAATCATTTAGAAAGGGACAGATAATAAGACAGAAAATATCATATTGCCTCTCTATAAATCCATGGTATGCCCACATCTTGAATACTGTGTGCAGATGTGGTTCCCCCATCTCAAAAAAGACGTATTGGAATTGGATAAGGTTAAAAAAAGGGCAACAAAAATGATTAGGGGTATGGAATGGCTTCCACATGAGGAGTGATTAATAAGATTGGGACTTTTCAGCTTGGAAAAGAGACGACTCTTTTCGTCGGGGGATATGATAGAGGTTTATAAAATCATGACTGGTGTTGAGAAAGTAAATAAGGAAGTCATTTATTCCTTCTCATAATACAAGAACTAGGGGTCCCCAGATAAAAGCAGATTTAAAACGAACAAAAGGAAGTATTTTTTCACACAACGCATAGTTAGCCTGTGGAACTCCTTGCCAGAGGATGTTGTGAAGGCCAAGACTATAACAAGGTTCAAAGAAGAACTAGACAAGTTCATGGAGGACAAGTCCATCAATGGCTATTAGCCAGGATGAGCAGGGATGGTGTCCCTAGCCTCTGTTTGCCAGAAGCTGGGAATGGGCAACAGGGGATGGATCACTTGTTGATTACCTGTTCTGTTCATTGCCTCTGGGGCACCTGGCATGGGCCACTGTCAGAAGACAGGATACTGGACTAGATGGACCTTTGGTCTGACCCAGTATGGCCATTCTTATGTTAAGCCATTTAATCAATACAGAAAATGCTTTTTATTTCCTGTCCTTAGGCAGTGATGCTGGGGCCTATCATTTCCAGTCTTGTAACAGGGCAACCAAAAGGGTTAATCCATTCTGCCATGCAATATCACTGGGCTGCAAAGATTTTGATGTTGCCTGATTTCAGAAATGGGGCTTCATGCATTTATGACTGTGACCATTAATTACTGCCACAATCTGCTTGTTGCCCTTCTTCAACCATTTCTGCAGCACGTACAGATGGGTGGATATACTGCTGCCACTCTTTACCCACACTTTAGCAGAGCAACTCCTTTCCTCGTAGAAGTCAGTTCAGTTGTTTTGTGCTGAATAGCACAGCGATTGCATATTTTGCCCCCTTCAACTTATCAGTCACTGTACCTTCCCCACCTGGCTGATGTTTGTGATAATAAAGATGTTGGAATTCTAACCATCCCTAAACATGCTCTCACACCAGACCATTTATAGAGCTCTCAGTTGCTTTGAAGGAGCTTTCACGGTCAATTCAACTAAGGATTGTCAAGACTTCTACTTCCAAACTTGGGAGAATTGTTCAACTGGGCACTTTAAGAATGTCATTGTTTACAAGGAATACTCTGGGTATTTCTCTAATAAAGTCAGCCAAAATGTAGAAAATAAAATAAAATAAATGAAGAACAGCACTGAGTTCAGTTCACTGTGATTCCTGGGGTTGTATTAATTATTTCTGAGTCTCCAGACAGCCACGAGGTATTAAATGAAAATGTTTATAAATCCTGAGAGTTTGACAGATTTTATCAGGCATGATTATTCATCTGAGAATTCCGTGAGGAAATGTGTTATTTGTTCTATTATGGTAGCATGCGTTCTCCAAATACATTGTAAGAGAGCATGTCCCAAAAAACTCCCACTCTAAAGGTATAGCTTCACTCAAAAAAAAGGTGTGTCCTGCACTCAGGTTAGCTAGCTTAGGCTAAAATAGCCATGAAGACCAGGCAATGCAGCTTTTAACTCAGGTTAGCAGCTCAAAGTAAAGCTTGGGGTTGAACCAGAGCTGCTAACCTGAGTTAAAAGCCAAGTTGATGTGTCTTCACGACTGTTTTAACCCAAGTTAACTAATGTGGGTTAGCTAACCCAAATTAAACACACGCAATTTTGGCATGAATAGAGACAAGACAAACAAAGGCTCAGAGAAAGGAAATATCGCCCTCCCCTCACCCCCAGTTTATAGATAGAGAACGGAGGCACAGAGAAATTAAAAGATGCCTAAGGCCACCTATAATGTCTATAGTAAAGCAGGGAATTGAACTCAGATCTCCGGAGTGCCAGTCCTGCACCTCAATCACAAAGTCATCCTTCCTCTTGTTGTTTTCCTATTGTTAAAAGTTTCAGCTATCCAATCATGCAGGAGAAACAATATCACATGATTTAGAGGCTCAATGCCACCATGTAAGGCTCACAAAAAATGTACCGTAGGTTACATAGGTAGAGATGGGCAATGTTGCATTTATTACTGGCCTGTGCTACAATGAACATGCACATCTGGAGTGAAGTTAGAGATAATCTGTATAGCTTGCTAAACACATTCTATCAGTTATACATTCAGGCAGCTCCAGGCAAATGTTTAAGCATTTAGTTACTGCACCATATGTCTAAAATGTTATAGATCCAGCTGACATTTTTTAAATATTTTCATTTCAGGGTAACTCACTGAGTAACTTCATTGCTCCAGGAGCTGGCTATCCCACATTCCCTTTTGCCACAATATTTTTAGATCTGTCTGCAATGCTCTCCTAGTTTTTGGGGCTGTAATCGAATTTAATCTCTCATAAATTTGGGTTGGCAACTGCATTCACTGTTCTGTGTGTATGAAGGTGCTAAATGAGGCAGGGGGTGTGCAAGGTATGTGAGGTTGCCTTCCTTAGCTTGCCCGATGTAGAGAATGATTGCAGTTTTCTGGAGTGGGGCATGAAAAGCAGGGCAAGACAGTGCCTCTGTATGACCTACCTGGCAGCAAATGAAGCATTCTTCGTGGTACATTTGCAGGGAAGCCTGTTGGTGAACAATGAAGTAGTGTAGATCAGGCTTAGCTTTGCACATACCGTTCAGGTGATTAGTAGAGTATAATTTTTGTGCACTTTAACAGACACATACAGAGCTCAGCATGGGTTGGTGGGTAGCTAGCTAGTCTATCCTGCTTCTCCCTTTGGAGCTTTTTAGGTTTGATCATGGTCAGGATCCCTTGTTGCTATAAACTTTAAACTGAGTTCATAACTTCTGGGCATCATATCAGACTCAAAACTAACCACAGCAAAACAATTTAATGATTTCACTGAATTACAGCTGAGCTTCTTCAACTCTAGCTATCACATCAGCTTCCAAGAAAATGTAACTACCTGGAAAGTTTGCACGGGTGACAACACAGCAACAAGCTGTTTTCAAGCTAGGAGGCAAAGAAACATTAGGATGAAAGTCAAAAATTCAAATCATTGCTAGTGTTTAATGATCTGTGACTTAAAAACAGCTTGACAAACTTTTGACAAATTTTGCAGAAACATCTTAATTTGTTCTCAGTGTGAATCTGCCAATTTTCTGACCAAACTAATTTTCTTAACCAATATTATAAGGAGACTAAAATAGGTCTTTACTGACAAGTTATAATTTTTGTACTAAAGCTCAGTGCCAATTTCCAGAGATACTGAACCAAATTCTCTGCTCGTGTAACTCCATTCAAGTCAGTGGTGTTACACCAGCGGAGAGTTTAGCCCAATATCTGAGAACATTGGCTCTGCGATCTAGTTGAGTTATGCCAACAGAGAATTCAGCCTAGCATCCCTTCTATGCATGGGTTTTATCCAGGGAGAGCATTTCTAATAATAGTGGGCCTAATTCTGCCCTCAGTTCCATAAGTGCAACACCTATTGAAGTCAATGGAAGTTGGACCCAAAATTCAGGCTGTTATGTTTTATAGAACCTTATTTTTACAACACTCAAATCTGGAAGCTAAGCATCATAGTTAGATCCTTTAAAACAGCCGCAATTAACTACTTTCCTCTTCAGAAAGCTTTTAAGCAACTTTTAACTTGCTAAGTCTTATTATTGCCTGTTGAGTGCCAGCAGTGCGTGGGACTCCCAGCTGAAATGGTGGGCCACAAAGGAGCTGCTCACAGCTTAATCACAAGGCCAAATCTATGCCAGCACAGCCCTGGAATAGCTTAGCACAGAGTTAGGCCAACGCTACACCCATTTGAAAATCCCCACTATACATTTTCCAGAACTTTAGGATAATTTTATTGTCCCACTTCAGTGAGGCAGGACGTGATGCTTATAGGCTGGGATTTCCAAACATGCTCAGCATTGATCAGCCTGCTCCTGGTGAAGTCAAGGGGAGCTTTATTATTTACTGCAATAAAAGCAGAGTTAAAAGAAAGCTCAGTGCTTTGGCAAAGTCCATGGCAGATGAGGTTTGTTATATATATATATATAAATAAACCACCTGATCCTGCCTCTCTGAAGTGGGATGACTTGTGTGAATAAACACGATGACAGATGTGGCAATTTCCTGCAAAACCCTTAAAAACCCTAAATGAATTATCTTTGGAGTCCACAGTATTAAATGCAAAGGTTATGTATTATTGTGGGCCTGGATGATCAAAGAATTATAGTGAACAATCTGGGAGACAAGAATGACCTTTGGGATAATACATATGAAGTGGATTTCCTGGGAAATATCTTGGGGGGAGGTGAATGGAAATTCCTCTTCCCCCTACTGCCAGCACCTCCGATGCTGCAAAAACCCAGTCCTTGGAAGTCAGCCCTGAAGAGAGGGCAATTGTCTGCTGATTACCTATTCTCAGGGTCCCAAGATCAAAGGCCCATCCTGTATAGAAGAGGTGCTCACAGATCCATGGGGGTGCTTGTTCTGAGTTAACTGCTGTTATGAACTTGTAGCCAAGGAAAACCCCGTTGGTAGGGTTTGAAGGATTGATCACCTGCTAGAGGCCTGGTTGGGGTTTGAGTGATCTCTAGTAAGCTTATTAGCATGTGTGTAGGATCTTTTATTTACTGTTTTTAATATGTTTTCCTCTGTAATGATACCACCTTAAGAATAAAATGTACTTGCTTATAAAGGGCTATGTGGTAACCTCGAACGGTGGGCAATTATGCTGTTTATAGCCACTGAGGAGAAAGCAAAGCAGGCCTGTTTGACAGTCTGACTTGCTGAAAATATCACAGAATGGGCCAGGAACAGTGCAACGTGGAAAAAAACCCAGTCAGGAGGAAGCGAGTCACAGGTCTCCACCCAAGAGAGATGATGGCTGAGAAGCCAAGAATGGGCTCCCTTTGCCGGACCAAAAGGGGGAAATTCAGGTGCATTTGCCCTGAACTGTGAGAAGGGCTGCTTGCATGTGTGTGCAATCAGGCCCTAAAAGGATGAGGACATAGGTATGCTTTCTTGTGCTTTCTTGCAATAACATAGCCTGCTCTGCTGCCATTTCAACTACCTTGGATCCCATTACTTTCACAAAGGAATAAAGCTGTATGCTCCTCCCTTCTTCAAGACTTTGTTTTAGATGAACACCATTAAAATCACTATCTGATAAAGTAATCAGCTCGTTTAAAAGAATAAAAGCCCAATGTACTAAAAGGTGGCTTATAATTATTGCCTAAGCTATTAAAGGAATGAACCTGCTGTAGCCCAATTACACCTTCCCTATATACAATGGCATAGCCCTTAACCAATTCCTCAACAAAGGAATAAACCTGTCATGAAAGAAAAATGTATTGTTCATCAAAGCTATGTATTCAGGAAGTAGTACTCGTGTCAGGGTCATGCTGGCAGTAACTCAGTGTGCAATTAAAGAGAATTAGAGAGAGTCTTGTAGATTTTCCATTCTCTTTGTTGAGCTATAAAATGTGTATTTGAATCACTAACTTTCATCAACAAAAGCTCATTCAATGGAAAATGAGAGTGTTAAAGTATATTTGGTAAACAGAAAGAATACAGCAATTGTGTATAATCTCAACCCCTCAACATAGGGTCCATTCTTGCTCTGAATTGCACCAGCAGAAACCCAAAGTAGCTGCATTGACTTCAACAGGTTTACTCCAGATTTACACCGATGTAACTGGCAGCAGAATTTGGGCTATTCACAGTAAGAAATAGTCACGGGCAAGGTTCAGCATCCACCTATAATTCTGTTTGTAGGTCAACAAAGAAACTGGGAGGTGAAATAGTTCTAATGATTTTCAGCTATAAGGAGTATTCCCCAACCAATCTTTGCAAAAAAAAAAAAAAAAGACTGAAATAGAAAGGGTTATATCGCAGGCTCCGGGTTAGCTGAGCTCCAAGTGAAGATCACTGGGAAAAAAGGGTCATAGAGTAGGCTTAAATATTGATTGGATGCATGGGCTCATTCTGAAAAGTTTAAGCTGCATATTCTCTTGAGCTTTTCCAATTAATTACTAAACCCTTTTCTACCAGCTCTCCCAGGCTATTCAGGCAATAGCATTTCTTGCTAACTACTCATATAATCAAGCAGTAATTAGCATGATTTCCTTTGGAGAAAAATTAAAAGTGACCCAATGACATAATGATACACAGTACATATTTTATGATGGAAAGAAACACAGCAAGCTCAAGAACTGCCATTTCCAAAATGAACAACGCTTTCCCCTTTGTGTGTTTTGGTGAAGATCAGTAGAACAATTGCTGCAGATAAATATGACTCCTGACTTATTTAACAATCATTTAAAGGACAGCAGGTTCTGCTTCTGAGCAATTAGCTAGATAGAGGCATGATCAGAAACCATATTGCTGCAGAGCAGAGAAAGTGAAGCTAGTTATAATTCTGATGCTCCACAACAGGGGGAAAAAATTGCCATATAATTAAGCTTCCCTGAGCTTTTATGGAAATATTTATGAAATGAGAACACCTTTTAAATAAATCATAGGTCTGTTTTATTATTCTAAAAATGTTGCATTGACAAAATATTCACTGAGCCTTGATTACTAGCCTTGTCCTGTGATTCAGTGACAGCAAACAGAGAGTCAGGAACTCAGACTCTTAGTCAGCTGACGGGTAAATAGCACAGTACATTTTCCACCTCGCCCCATATAGGTTTCCTTACATGGACCCCCTGTTGTCTCCTCCTTATACACAGGTGGATCCAGAGTGAATGGAGTGGGGGAGCCCTCCTTCTGCAGTATCCTCTTCCCTTGCTCTGATCCCACAAGGGCTTTCACATACAGTGTGCAGTAATGGTCACCCAGTCTTACAAAGGATGTTGCAAAGCTAGAGGTGAGGTTCAAAGAAGGGCAACAAGAATGATCAGCGGCCTGCAAACACTGTCCGAAGAGGAGAGATTGTAAAGATTAGGGTAGTTTAGGAAGGAGACAACTAAGAGGGGACACAATAAAAGTATGGGCAGCAGGTAATGCAGGTGTAAGCTGCTCTACATCAAGAAGGCATGGTTGTCCCTGCCCACACAAGTCTTGGGTTGGACTGGCCCCTGTCAGTAGTACATGATGAGGGGCCCTGCTCAAATTACTGAAGGAAGGCCAACAATGGACCCAGCGGATGAGGGCCAAGTTCCCCAATGGTGGTGAAGGTGGATGAGCCATGACTGTACATGTGTGGACCACATAGGGCAGAAGAAGATCTAGATCACCATAACAGCCATCCATGCCCTCAGAAACCAACAATATCTGGAGGAAGAGTTCCTGGGAAGGTGGATGGTGTCCCCAAAAATAAAACCCCTATGTCTCCTCAGTCCCAAGGAAGCAGAGTGAAACAAATGGTCAACAGAAGTGATAATCGTGACAACAGCACCAGGCTTAAAGCCCTGCTATTACTGACTCCAGGATGAAGTGCGTCATGCAAATCCTGGTCAGGGAGTTCCCAGCCCTGACTCCAACTTCTTGGCTGTCCAAACCAGACCTTAGAGGCGTGTTCCATGTGACCATGGAATGTGTTTACACTGAACACTTAGCTGACTTGGACTAAGGGGCTGTTTAATTGCAGTGGAGATGTTCGGGCTCAGACTGGAGCTCAGCCGCCCCACTCATGGGGTCCCAGAGCTTGTGCTCCAGCCCGAGCCTGAACATGTACCTTGCAATTAAACAGCTACTTAGCCATAGCCCACGAGCCTGAATCAGCTGGCATTGGCCAGCTGCAGGTGTCTAATTACAGTGTAGACATACCCACAAAGGCTTGTCTGCCATAAAGCAATCAAGTTATTGTTGAAGGCATAACCTTCCTCCACACTGGTGGTCCACACCTAACTCAAGGTGTGGCATTTGTCATTTAGACAAATTCTAGCCTGGACTCCAACCATATGGAACCATATTTTTCCACACTTACTCTATGCTCAGCTCCAACATTGTTGTGGACACTTATTTGTCATTGTGGCCTATGCACCAATAGAAGACGTGTCACCTGAGGAAAAGGACATGTTCTACCACCAGCTAGCAGCAAAAAAAATCCAGTCAGCTCTTCTACATGACATGCTGCTAGAGCTTGGATATTTCAGTGCCATGACCGGCTGCAGTCAAACTGGATTTGAAACCATGATAGGTCCCTTTGGTTCAGGTTCGTCCAATGACAACACCACCCAAAATTTGACATTGTGTGCCATTGAGGGCTTGTCTGTTATGGGCTTCTAGTTTAGGTGCCTTAACAATCATCGCTTGAGCTGGGTTTCAAACAATGGAAGTGAGATGCAGGAAGTTAACCACATCCTCATCAGAAATTGACCACAGTGAAATCCCACCCGGTCTTCATCAACACAGAAGCACCAGCAAGCTCAGACCATAGACTAGTTGTTGCTCATCTCTCACTACATTTTTCAACCTGCAAGCTGGATGCCCACCAACAGTACAATGTCCAGTATCTCTCTGAGGATCCTGTTGAAGCTGTGAAATACACATAGGCCATCAAGGATTACATACATAAGCCCCATATCCTCTTGGATGACATGGAGATCACCTGGAGTGGCATACATAACACTATATCACATATCACTGCTGGAACAATCAACTTCAGATGGTCGTGCAAGAAACCTGGACTTTCTAAAGATGTCTTTGCTATATTAACAAAAACGGCAGAAGCATGCAAGCATTGAGATATTCAAGAACATAAATGGCTGAAAGGCTTCTTTCAGGCCATGCCAAATGTGACCATGAGATCAATATCAACTGGCTGATGGAGCAGAAGACAGCCTAAAATACAAAAATCTGCATCCTGCCTACAGAGCCATCTGGCTGGCAGCCATAAACAGCCTTCTAAGATCCCCATCGTGAAACCAGACAGGTCTCCCTGCTTATCAATGGACTTGGTCCTGAATAGATGGAAAACACATCTGAAAGTATACTGAACCACACACTTCCTGATGCCTGTCCAGAGCCACGTGACCTGGCAAATTTTGTGCCTACTCACCAAGGGATGAACACTGATCCTCTGTCACTAAAGGAAGTACCAAAGGTCATCCAAAAATTTACGGAACCTGATGGTATTCCATCTGAGCTGCTCAAAAGTGCCTTGGAACCAGTAAACATCAGTCTGTATCAATTGTTCATAAAAGCGTAGGCCTCGGGCCAAGTACCAGCATCATAGTTCCCTGTACAAGGGTAAAGGATCTTGTACTGAGTGTGGCAACTGCAGGCCAACCTCATTGTTATCAGTCCCTGGAAAGGTGTTTGTTCATGTTCTGCTTGATAGGATGCAGCTGCTCCTTAATAGACATCATCATCCACTACAATCAGGTTTCACTGTTAGGCAGTCGACAATGGACACTATTCTTACCCTCCAGCTTCTGGTTGAGCTGCACCAATAATTTAACTGCCCGCTTCATGTGGTTCATATTTTGAACATCACAGTGCTTTGGATTCAGTTCACAGGTCAGCACTTTGGCTTGTACTGAAAGGAGTTGGCGTTCCAGATGTTCTGCTAAATCTGGTGCACAATCTGGACACCAGTACTGGTGTGAGAGTGCACATTGGTTCACAGTTTTCACTGCCTTACTCACAACTTCAGGTGTGTGGCAGGAATGCATTCTTGTCCCAGCACTATTCTGTCAAATGATTGGCTGGATATTAGGATTTGCTGTTTCACATCACATTTCAGAATCACGGTGGGTCAAGAACTGATTATCCACTAAGACTATGCCGATGATGCTGTCTTGCTTATGGAGAAGTCAGAGAATTTCAGTCTCACCCTTCAAGGTCTTCAAGATGCCTCCCACATTATGGAGTTGAACGTCTTGTGGCAGAAGACCAAGGTACAGAACCTCAGAACTGGGCCACCAGATCAGCCAGTGCAGGTGGGATCAAGTACCGTGAAGAGTGCTGACGAGTTCATCTACCTGGGCTGCAAGCAGAGTTCAAAAGGTTGCAGCAAACTGGACATTCTTCAATTAACTTCAACTCCTCCATGAAGTCCATGTCTCACTTACAGATGCAAAAACATCTTTACGCGGAGACAAAATTCAGAATCTATCAAACATGTCACCTGGATGGATGCAAACACCTCACCACACCCTGCTCTCAAACTCTCCATCAACGTGCAAAGGGGCACATACTCGGATCCTACCTAGGATTGCCTGCAGGCTGCCCCAGAGATTCGTGGACTTGCAGGATTGAGCCCGATCTCAGAATTTCACTACATGATGCCTGGTGTGATGCCATCAATCATGGTTTCTCTGGCTGGCACAACAGTCCTCAGAACTATGCATGTTTGATAATGGTGATAATAAAAGTATATAAAATAATAGAGAAGTTAGCTAAGGAGCTTCCATTCTCCCTGTCACAAAACACCAGAACAAGGGAACAGTCAGTGAATTTGAAAGGTGGCAAATTCAAAACTAACATGAAATACTTTTTCACACAATGTGTAGACTGTGGAATTCACTGCCACAATATCTCATTGAGGTCAATATGCAGAAAGGGATTGGACATTTATATGGGTACCAAGAGTATTGAGAGCTGTCATAATTAATGATAACAACAATTTTGGAAGGGGTATTAAACCTTGTGCTTCAGGGCTTAAGACAATCTCTGACTGTTACAGCTTAGGCTGAGACCTAACATGGTAGGCAGATTGTCCCACATTTGCCTACTGTGGGGTTCTTACATCTTCCTCTGAGCATGAGAGACAGGAAACTGGACCAGATGACCCTTGAATCTGACTCAGTATGGCAATTCTTATATTCCTGTGGTCACAACCAATCATTCAGTACCAGCAGTGCTGAGGCTGTCAGGCTGCATCCAGGAGGTGGCCTCAAAGAGGCATGTAGTGCAGCTCAGGGCAAGATACATAGTCAGCTTTGTGTCAAAGGAAGGAGGCCTTTATTTGAATTGTAAAATCAATTGTATTAATTATTAGGTTATATTAGACATTAATTTATAAGCTTTATAAATATGTTCTGTGAGAGACCAAAGGGAAGGGGGGGGACTATGGGGATTGTTCAAAAAAAACTGACCCACAGAAGGGAATGAAGGGATGGGCTGGGCTGGAGGTGCATGCCAGACAAATAATAGGCTCAGGCATGGGGGACTGGGTGTTGGGTAGGAGTTGGGGATCACCAGCTGTTTACAACCCCTTGATAAAGAGGCAAGAAATCATAGGCAAGGGGAACTAAAGAGGACCTGTCTCTCCTGACAGTTTCATTCCTGCCTTGCTAAAGGGCCTACTTTAGAAAGAAGGGAGTTAAAATAAAGATTTATCTTTGTATTCTGATGGAAACGTGGAAGAAATGTAGACCACCTTTTAGTCAGGGGAACGCTTTCCTTTCTACTGCTAGTAAAATGCAATAATAATCTCCCTAAAGGGCGTAGAGGAAAGTCATCAATGCACACTGTTCCCCTTTGAGTTCTCATCATCTCTGTCTGTCTCCTGCAGAAATCATCTGAAATCACCTTGACTCATTAAAAACTAATCTAATTAGGAATCAGAATATATTTTTTTTAAAAAAGAAATATTTTCATTAACTCTGAAATATTGTGTCCCATGGATCTAAGATACTTTGTGGGTCCTGGAACCCCTTTGGTACATAACTGAAACAGAATTATTTTATAAAGATAATCAAGGACCGCGAAAATTTTATTTTATTTTACCATTTCATTGTTTTCCCTACTGACCTCAGATGCTGATGTACCTAAAGGCACAGAACAATCACTTCAGTAATGTTTGCCTGATTATTGCATAAAGAGAGAGGTTTGTTGTGTGTTTTGAAATGACAGCGTGGTGATAAAACAAGCATTCTCTTGGCTCAAGGATAACGGCAGCCACAATCCTACTCAGAGTAACCACAGTTCCCCTAACCACAGGGTTTATAACCACAGCCCTGCACATACATTATGTACAGAACTCTGAACAAACCCATCTTCAAGGCTATTACAGCCTGTGTGAGCGTATAATCCATTACACTGGAGCTCTGGAAAGTTATCTGTTAGATATTAACAATTGCCTTCAAGCAGAGGGTGAAAATCAGCCCACTGCAAGAGCCAGAATAACAGTCTCTGTAGCACTCAAGTCCCTACCAGAGGGCTTAAATTCTCCATCAGACCTTTGCATTAATTGCAAAATGAATTGATTACTGAGTACCTTTCTTTTGCTGCTTTCTTTCCATGCATTGCGCTCCAAGCACTTGATAGGCATTACTGGATTAATTCTGGATGCCCACCTGAGGCGTTTCTGTTTGTCTGGTTGGCTGTCTGGCTGTCCATCTGTCTAGATATTTACAGTGTACTGATCATTATGCTTGCACCTTCACCATGGTGTCCGAGTGCCTATGCCTGATCAGGTTAATGAAAGAAGGAATGAGTGAGTGGAATGTGTAGTGACTATTAGAACTTATGTAAAATTAAAGCTCTCATGGAATCAGCAAGAATGATATCTCTTACTATTTACCACACACATGCACCAATATTCCCCAAAACCACATATTACAAATTCACCAGATCTTCAAATATGTAAAAATCCCTTTGCACTATTCAAAAACGAAGTAGTGTTTAGGCTAACATTCCCCCTCTCAGGAAAACACATTCCAATGTCTTAGTTATTTACCCCAATTGTGAGATGGGGAAACCGAGGCACAAACTTGTTAAGTGTGTGACACTCCCCCCCAAGTGGCAACTAGCAAAGGGGTCACTGTTCCATAACAGCAACTCCTATCAGGCCTGACAAACTCACTACACCTAATACACTGCTTTCATAATATTTATCTATAAAGAGTGTCATGTACGCTCTAAAATGAAAGCCAGGATCACACTGGTCATTAATATTGCTGTGAAATGTATGTACTGGCACTATAGAAGGAGTTGTGTATGTATATTGGAAAATATGTTTTAACGTCTCAATCAAAGCAGGGTTGACAGGTTTTTGCCAGACAAAGGATGTATGTTCACCTGTGTGCCTCAGTTCACATCTAACTTAAGCCTTGTAAGCCAACACAATGGAAGCCCCTGTGACCATGTGCCTGGGATGGACCACACTGAGAATGCCACACTCAGGGCAGACTGCAAGAAATAGGGCAGACAATTCCCAAAGCTGGTGGTTTAGTCTATAATTAGATTCACCAAGCCAATAACAAAAGAGCTTCTGCAGTACCACACTGGTTAACCAGAAGCCAAACACAGTCCCCTTTGGGCATTCCAGCCCTTGGCTCCCATCCAGACAACCAAGTCTAATATAGTGAGAGGTTACTGAAAACCCATTTGACCATATATGAGACTCTTACTAATCCCAAAGGATCAGCTACTTATCCCCTGGTCAATATGAACCTCAGATCTTACCCAAGTATCACGCTGTCAGCCAGTTCTTAATAAACTAACTAAAGATTTATTAATAAAAGAAAAGAAGAGTTATAAATGGTTAATACTGTAGATCATATACGTACAAGTGATTGCAAAGTCCTTAGATCAGGTTTGTTAGCAATGATGGAATAAACTGCTGGCTTGCAAAACTGTCTCTGGTAACTACCAAAAGGCTGAAAGGTCCTCAGTCCACAGTTTAAGAGGCTCTTTTTAATTGTAAATCCACAGTCCAGAGAATTAGAGCAGGAAAGAGGCAAAATGGAGGTGTCTCAGGGGTCCTTTATATCCTTTGCCATGTGCCTGGAAATTTACTGTCCCAAACAAAGCCCACAGCCCCTGTGCATGGAAATTTACTGGCCCAAGATGGAGTCACATGAACATATCGTATGTACTTACATGGTTTGCTGACTCACAGGTCATGGATCCTTTCTGTCTGAGGGATCCACAGGAAGAGTTATCTGGACAGGATGAGTTTCTTCATTGGCCCCTTCTGAGCGTGGAGTATCCTTAATGGGCCATCAACATGTAGCTGTCTAGCCTTGATGTAAATCTATCAGGAGGGTATCCTCAGGAACAAAACACATGCTGGAGATATACATACATAGCCAATATTCATAATTTTAGACACAAAGATGATACATACATATACACAGGATACTCATACTTAGCAATTCATAACTTTTCTAGTAATACCTTACATGACATACTTTGTACAAGATTCATGGAAATTGTGTGACAGTGGTAACAACAGTGATATAAATGGTTACCTTTCTTATACACAGCATCACTGCCCCCTTTGCACAGGAAGTCAGCATGAGGATGTGAAGGCAACATGGAGTCTGCACACCAGGGAATAAATTGGTGGGGGGGAGAGGCAGTCATCCTGACTTGAGAGGCAAAACAATGAATTTTGGGGCTATAAGAAAAAGGCAAAAGGACACCTCTTTATCCTTCACCAAAGAAGCAAAAAGGACAGCACTTTTTGCATTTATGAAAGAGGGCTCCCAGACATGTTGGTTGGCAATGCGGGGAGATTGCTTTAGGTGATCTAAAGTACTTTAGATGAGGGGTTAGCCAGTTAAAGGGAGGCTTAGATTCTAGGAGGTGTGTTATACTCTTTGCTTTATAGGTAACCATTTCTGTTTTTATCATGAGCCTTACTCACTCTCTCTTAAATCTTAGCCTTTGATTTTCACTGTAAATGTATCTCAGTGCTGCGATGTTATATGGGGCAGGTCCTCAGCTGAATCCAATAAACTGGTGTGTGCACTGTTGGTTTGGGGAAAACTTCCCTGGTCATTTCTGAGAGTGTCTAGTGGTTAAAGGCTGGCTGCTGCACAGAGTGGTCTGAGGAATCAGGGGTTGGTGTGTTCCTATCACTAGCAAGGTCAGCAGAGGCCTGGCATTACGTGTGTTGGCAAAGGCTGTTGGCATTAGGTAGCTGGGCTATAACAGGCATGGACAAGGCTGCTTCATGCTAAGGGCAGGTAATGGTGAGGTGCCTCACAACCCTGGGGAGCATCACAAAGTGACTTTGCCATGGTCACTCAGGGAGTCTCTGTGCCAGAGGTGAGGACAGAACCCCACAAGTGCTGCTTAGCACACTATATATGATTTCCACCCCCACACTTCTCTCTGCTCCTTCTACCATGTGCTTGGTTTCCTTCACTTGTTGTCTCTCAATTGTAAGCTCTTTGGGTCTTTTGAAACATCTTTTTATTATATGTGTGTACCGTGCCTAGCACAGTGAGCCCCTGAGCCCTGACTGGGTCCTCTTTGTGCCAACGCAGTACAAATAACTAATGCAGAAAGAGACAACAGCTGCTTTCTGACTCGCCCTGCATTTCAGCCACAAGACCATCCCTTCTCACCCCTTTCACCATCATATGTGTTAGCTGCACTCCAAGGCTCCATTTCGACAATCAGATCTGCATGGGCAGACCTTTGTAGGGAGATAGGGTGACATCCAGGCTCCACTGAGGCCAGCAGGAGTTTTGCCATCGCCTTCAATACAGCCAGGATTTCACCCACGGAGCCCAATTGACTTTGAACAAAATGTTAACAAAATTATATTGAAAAAGTAACCAAAGAAATCTGATGATCAGTGTAATGGTGCAGATGCAGTGGGGCTGAAGGTGTAATGATAGTGAATGCAAACCTCATACTCAAATCAAGAATGACAATTGGCCAGCCACACAGCTTGTGTAATTCAGCTTAACTATTGACATCAAAGGAGCTAGGCTACTTACACCAGTCAAGGATCTGACCCAACATTACACAGAACATAAAACTAGTCTGCATTTACTCTGTAACCTGCCCTTGCAAAATTACATTCACCTAGTGTGAGTAATTTTATTTGACCAGTAAACACATTTCTTCACCATTATTATCAATCATCATAGCAAATGGTACCTGAGTAGGTAGTGTAGCTGGGTTGGCAAACTTTCAGGAAATTTTAGCAAGGCTGCTTTATTCTCAGGAGTACAATTTTTTTAAAGTAAGAGTTACATAAGTTGTAACAGAGATCAACAACTTTAGCCATCCAGATTCTCATTAACAAATGACACCTGGTGCTCTCCGGTCCTTCTGTTCTCTAGCTAATGATCCCCAATTTTATAGCAGAAATAATTGGCTACAGGAAGTGTCCATGTTAAAGTAAAACATGCACATGTGTAATCAAAATATAAAACATACAACTTCTTAAATGGAATGTAACCATAGGGAAGAAGTAGTAAAATAAACTTTAAGGTATAGAATGACAAAAACTGTCCCAGCAGTTTACCCACCAATGCTCATTCTATAAAAAGTTTAATAAACTCTTTTAAGACATTGGAAAATGTCTTCATTAATTCTGACATGCTAGAAAGGTCATCTAACACAAGAGAGGTTTCTAGTGTATCAATGAATAACATCTTTATTTTGGACCCATGAATAACAAACGTGATTTTTTCCCCCACACGCAGAAAATATGGCTCACGCCTCATTAGCATTTGGGATTTCTTAGTTTCCAAAGTAAAGAAGTGATTTTCTTCAAGCTCAGGTTCCAACTTCTTGCTTCTGAAACTTTGTAAGATGATATCCATCTAGTTGCTAGTCACCAAGAGGCCTTTTATTAAGTAGTTAGAGGTTCATACATAAGGCCCTACTTGAATCGCGGAATGATTACCAAATAATTGAGGCTGAGTTGTGGACAAGACATGAAAAATCATGGAAAAGTAATAATGGACCTTTATTAATTGTGACTGACAGCAAGAGCCCCAACCACCCCAGAGCTGACAGCAGAAGCCCCGGGAACCCTGCGCATGGCAGGGCTGACAGCCGAAGCCCCGCGCATGGCAGGGCTGACAGACAGAGCTAATTAAAATCAAAATTGAGGTGGAAGTCTAATATTGCAGGATCCGCAATATCGCGAATTAAGTATTATTTATATAGCAATTAAAGACAAGCTGAAATAATTGTTACATCATCAAGTACTTACAGTACAAATCGGGACTCCGGTTGCCCAAGGCCTTCACTAGAAGGTGGCAGGACAAACCACAATTGCAGCTGAAGTGCTAGGGGGAAGAAGCGCTTCAACATTCCATACCTTGGGCCAGAATCTCACCTCCACGTGTGTATGTGCCCCTCCACTCACTTGTGTGAATGGCCTCTAGTCTGTGTGGCAAGAAAGAAGCCAGGGATCCTGCAAATAGCCTTCTGCTGTGGTTCCATGCAAAAGCACCTGCACTTGGGAGTGAGGCATTTGGAGTGGGAAAGGTGGGAGCCGTGGAGCAAGGTACTGGCTGCTGTTAGTGCAACATCATGAGCAGACGTATCAGACTCCACATAGAAATATGATTGTGGGGTTAGTACAGTTTGAAGAAGTACTAAGGCATGCCGGGTGCCTTCTACGACAAAATTGCTTGGATTCAGTCTGAGATGGCTGCTGCTGTGGCTTCACTGTTTGAGCATCAGCCAGTATGCCACATGGAAGCTACGTAGGAGCTAGGGCAGCTTCTTTCTACAACCTTCCTGGCTGGTGAAGGCCCACAATGAAGGGCTAGTCCACTGTTGATAAACATTGTTAATGTTTTCCTGTGGGAGGTGAGATGACAGCCAGGGCTGGCTCTAACTTTTTTGCTGCCCCAGGCAAAAAAAGAAGAGCGCCGCCCTGCCGTAACACCCCCCCCAGCGCCGCGCCGCCCCCCCCCCCCCCCCCCCCCCCGCACCTCACCTCCCGGGGCCGGCCAACCCCCCGCCCCAAGTGCCTCGCCGGGCCAGCCAAACCCCCGCGCCGCCCAACCGAGCGCCGGGCTGCGCCGCCGAAGTCCCCGCCTCCTCCACCAGCGCCGCGCCACCGAACCCCCCCCCGCACTGCCCGGCCAAAACAAACCAAAAAAACCCCCCCTTGAGCGCCACCCCCCTGAACAAAAAAAACCACCGCGAGCGCCCCCCGCCATCCCAACATTGGCCGCCCCTTCTAAGGTGCCGCCCCAAGCACGTGCTTGGTCGGCTGGTGCCTGGAGCCAGCCCTGATGACAGCGTACCAGTGATCCTTAAAGAAGTCATTGTGGGATGACCGCTCAAGAAACCAGCTCTTGATGTGGACAGTCTGGCTCCAATCTCCCCAATTTTTGTGCAATCACTGAGAAGGTTATAATGGGACGACCCTAGGGGTTTCTTGAATCTTCTGACTTCCTTGACTGGTCAAATTGGGATATACTGCTGGGGTAGGGTAATATCTGCACTGGTTGTGTCAGCTGATTCACAGATTCCAAGGTTAGATGGGCCTATTGTGATCATCTAGTCTGACACAGCCCAACACAGGGCATAGAACTTCCCCACAAAAAATTCCTAGAGCAGATTTTTTAGAAAAACATCCCATTTTGATTTACAAAACGTCAGTGATGGAGAATTCACCATGACCCTGGGGAAATCATTGCAATTGTTAGTTACTCTCCTCCTTACAAATTCACACCTTATTTCCAGTCTAAATTTGTCTAGCTTCAACTTCCAGCCACTGGATCATGTTACACCTTTCTCTGCTAGGTTGAAGAGCCTATTATTATAAATTTGTTCCTCGTGTAGATACTTACAGACTGCAATCAAGTCACCCCTTAAACTTCTATATGTTAAGATAAATAGATTGAGCTCTTTGAGACTATCGTTATAAGGCATATTTACTAATCCTTTAATTGTTCTTGTGCCTCTTCTCTGAACCCTCTCCAATGTATCAACATGCTTGAATTGTGGGCAACAGAACTGGACACAGCATTCCAGCGGCTGTTGTACCAGTGCCAAATATAGAGATAAAACAACCTCTCACCGCCTACTCGAGATTTCCTTGTTTATTCATCCCAGGATTGCACTGGGAGCTCATGTTCAGCTGATTATCCGCCATGACCCCAAATCTTCATTATTTACCACTCCCCCCATTTTTGTGTCATCTGCAAACTTTATCAGTGATGATTGTATGTTTTCTTCCAGGACTTGCAGGACCCCACTGGAAATACACCCATTCAGTGACGATTCGTCATTTACAATTATATTTTGAGACCTGTCAGTTAGCCAGTTTTCAATCCATTTAACATGTGCCGTGTTAATTTTATATTGCTCTAGTTTTTTTAATCAAAATGCTGTGCAGTACCAAGGTAAACACCTTACGGAAGTCTAAGGATATTACATACATGAATGCTATTACCTTTAACAAACTTCAAATCTCATCAGTTTGACAGGCTCTATTTTCCATAAACCCAAGTTGATCTGCATTAATTACATTACCCTCATTTAATTCTCTATTACTCAAGGCCTGTATCCTCCATTATCTTGCCCGGGATTGATGTCAAGATGACAGGCCTATAATTACCCTAGTCATCCTGTTTACTTTTTAAAAAAATTGGCACAACGTTAGCTTTCTTCCAGTCATTTGGAATTTCCCCAGTGCACTAAGACTTACTGAAAATCAACATTTTCTCTTAAAGATGTGGTCTACACTTTGGAAATGTTTGAGAAGCCCAGTTTACTCCGTAGTTCATACACTGTCCAGTTGAGAGGAAGGGTCAGCATCCGACAACAGCTGGAGTCAACAATGTCTGAAGCACCTTAACACAGAAATCTCATGTATTTACAGGTCTCCTAGTACTGCTACCAGACTTCCACCAAGCTGAACTCAGCATTTTAGAGAACAGCTATATTAGAAAATAATTTAGAAAGGAAATGAGAAGTTGACTGCACCACAAAAAACAATCAAATGTTCTTGTGCTCCAACTAAATGAACTGCAGCAAATTCCACTTTAACAAAAAGTAATCAAAGGTAAGAATATAAAAGTCATAAAAAACACCAGGTATTGTACTGAGGAGGAAGTTTACAGAATGAGCTGAAGAAAGCAACAACAAAATAAAAGGCAAGCAAGTAAAGAATGAAGTGAAGATCACACAAGAAGTTAAGATAAATAATGGACCGTTCTTTCAGCTGTGTAAGGGAGAAGTCACTTAAGGGCTCAGTAGGGTCTCCCTGTGACAGTGGGAACTGGATGGCAGGCATTACAGAAAAATTAAATGAACTTTTTGCTTCACTGTCCACAAGGGAGGAGGATGCACTGCTGCCAAAGAGAGAAATGTGCTTTCCAGGGAGAGAAGAATGAAACACTGAAAGAACTCAAGGTCAACCCAGAACAGGGGATAAATAAATTAGAGTCGGAGGAGGTTTCTGAGGCACCAGGGGCACCCCAGGCTCCATTCCACACCCTGAAAGGATGCAGCAAGGGGATGCCTTTAACTGAGTAGTTTAGATGCGCATGGGGATCAAAACTGGGGGAACATGTAGAGCTGGACTAATTAAAGGATAGATAATAAGACAGAGGGGCAGTGTGGTATAGCTGAACACAAGCCAAGGAGCAAAGAACTGCTCAGTTATAATCCCACCAGGAATGTCACGAATTTACTGTGTGCCTTGGGAAAGTCTCATGGTAACCTCGCTGTGTTGTGTTTTTTCTGGGAGTGACATATAGGCAGTAATATTACTTACCAGCTGCACATGTTGTGAGCGTCAATATTTATCATTTGTGAAATGCTAAGAGGAGATTAAGCACGATATCCCTGTTAAGGGCTCTGGCTCAAATTTTCAAAAGTGCACATCTTCCATGCGCCCGACTGTGCACGCACAAAAGCAAGCTCAGGATTTGACAATGCACACATTTAGGCGCCTCATATTTGCTTGTGCACAATGGGTGTTGCAAGCACACAGGTCAGGTATATCATGCGCAAGGGTTTGACCATTTTTGAAAAGCTGGACCTATGCTATTGACAAAAGGAAATGGATGTCACTCATGGGAATGGCGCAACATGTCTGGGGGCTACAGTACCATGAGGTCCAGGAGTAATTTAGGCATAGACAGAAGCGGCTAATAAATAACAAATAATAATGCCTTGTGCTTTTCTATGTAGATTCATAGATTCCAAGGCCAGAAGGGACGATTGTGCTCATGTAGTTGGACCTCCTGTCTAGCACAAGCCATAGAACTTTCCCCAAATAATTGTGCTTTTCATCAGTAGATCTCAAAGTGCTTTACAAAGTATCAGTATCCCCATTTTACAGAGGTTCAAAGAGGTGAAGTGACTTGCCCCAGGAAACCTAGTAGGCCAGTGAGCCAGGAATAGAATCCAAGTGTCCTGAGTCACGGTTTAGTGATCTACCCCCTGGCCACATTGCTTCCCCTAATGCATAGGATTGACACTCAGAGGTAGCAGTCAGAGTATCTCGTGGGAAACAGTGTGTCTAGTGGTTAATGAAGAGGACTAAAAGTCAGTACTCCTGAGTTCTGTTGAGAAAGTCACTGTTTTTCTGTGACAGATTCCCATCTGTAAAATGGAAATAAATACTGTATTATTCCTATATTTCAGGGATCTTGGGAGGCTTCTCTTCCCTTCAAAGGGCTAGAAGAACTTCAGATGAAATACAGATCAAAACAACCAAGTATTTTGAGGATTGTAAGGATTGCCAGTTTAAAAGGCAATTAAAAAGTGGTTAACAGCTAGGTGCCCTAGGGATCAGTAAATAGGACCAGTGTCATAGAGAGAATGTATATCTGTAAGCTAAAAGTTTGCTCACTGACTTTACTTCCTGAGATACACCTCTCATTTGCATTCCAGGGGAACAGCAGCCAAACAATGCTACTTCATGATAAATGCATAATACACAGAATAGATTTATTAACCTGCAAAGTGGAAGGTGGCAAAATATGCTGATGAAACAAAATTCTTTAAGATAGTCGAGACTAGAGAGGCTTGTGAGGAATTCCAGACAGCCTTAATCAAATGAAGTAACTGGGCAGCGTGATACCCAGATGAAATTCAGCCTAAACATGTGGTTTGTAAGGAAAGATGTAAAACTACTTGTAAACGCTGATGGGCTCTGAATTAGTTGCAACACCAAAAAAAAAAAAAAAAAACAAAGTCATCGTTGACAAAATATCTACACAGTGTGCAACAGCAATCAAGAAAGTGAATAAGATGTTAGGGTGCATTGAGAAGGGACTAGACAGAGAATAATACAGAGAACATTGGAATCAATGGGACATCCTCACAGTGCTAGATCTATAGAAATTCATTTTGGATAGCATCTGTCATGAAAACCATATCTCAAAGTGCCTTGCAGCAAGAAGTAATCTGATTCTAGAATTAAATAATGAATAATTATGTGGAAAAAGAAATGTAGAGGTGTATGCAACTGAGAAAAGAGATGGGTTCTGCTGAGAACGAGTGAGGCAGAGAGCTCCAGGAGAGCTGTTCTAGTTGGCAGGAGCTGCAAAGGAGAAGGTTCTTGCACTGGTGGTTGGGAGATTTTTGGGAGGATGAACAGAAGGAGCAGTGGGGGGGCAGAGAGAGACAAAATCCATGAGAGAGGCAGGAGCAAGTCTATGCAGAGTTTTAAAAACAAGAGGGCAATTTTGACCTGGATCCTGAATAGGAGAGAGAATCTGTAGAGTGAAGGATGGGGTAATGTACTTGCACTTGTGTACTTGGGTGTGAGAAGACAGGTGCTGACACTCTGTACATGGTGGCATCTCTAGGGCTGGGAGTTGGGAAATCAATGTCATTTAGTGGATGCAGCTCTGGACTTGCCCTGGGTTCTAGTCCCAGCACAGCCACTGATGGTTACCTCGGGCAACTCATTTCAACTCTCTGTATGCGGTTTCCCCTCCCAGCCTTTGGCTGTGTTGGCTATTTATATTATAAGCACTTTGGGGCAGGGACTGTCTCGTTCTATATGTTTGTGCAAAATGGAGCCCCACACTCAGCCAGGGCCTCAAGGCACTACTGCACTGCAAATAATAATAAGCAGATGGGAGTTCCCATAGTCAAAGCAAGGGGGTTGAATATCATCAGTCAAGGCCATAGTTTTACAGAGATGGTGATAAAAGTAGATTTGTAGACATAAGAGACAGGAGGAAGAGAATTCAAGGATGCTACCAAGGTGACAAACAGCAGAGCAAAGGGAAAATCTGTGTTCAGGAAGGAGACAAAAGAGATACAGTTGTGAGGGAGATGGCCTTTTTCAGCCATTGAGATATTTAGCTGAAGGAGGCTGAGGGGAAGTCACAAATTTACTAGGCTTGGTCAGCCTACTCTGAAAAGCTATAGTGGCTTGGCTAGAACAAACCACACCCCTGACTGACGACGGAGCTATGCTGACAAACCCCTGAGTGCAGACCCAGCTGTGTCAGTGGAACAGGCTGCTGTCAACATAGCTAACGTTGTTCAGGGAAATGATGGTCCTATACCGACAGAAAAACTCCTTCTGTTGGTATAGGCTGTGTCTACACCACAGGACTATGCCAGCACAGTCTTCATGGTGTAGACATTCATAGGCAAAGATAGCAGCTTTCATCCGTCCATCTCAACGTATATTACAAAACTCGATGAGCATCATTATCCTCCTTGTACAGATGGGTGAGCTAAAGTGAGACACGAATTAAATGCCATCCTCAGTGTCATTAGGAGACATAGGACTAGAACCCTGTTTGCAGGGCCCTACACAAAGAACCACACTGTCTCTTGGCAGGAAGAAGTCACGAAAACTGCCCAATCGCATGTGCAACTGAACATGACCATCTACATGCTACTGAAGGTTACAGGTAGAGAGAAGACACCAGGTGTGAAAAGGTAGCTAAAAAAGGAAGATCTTGAAAACTGCCTTGGCCTTTGGTGATCTCCCCATGGAAGAGACAGAGCAGGTATCCTGTGACATGTGTGGTGTGCAGTAACAGCGACGAGCTGGACGTTGTTTGTCTTTATCATTTGTTTCTTTATGAAAATTAATAAAGATTAATCAGAAAAAAGAGCAGACATGGAAGCGATCAGTGATGAAGAAATGGATTGCAGCAGTGTTTCTCAACCAGTGGGGTGTGACCCCGAGGGGTTACAAAAGTCAATTGGGGGCAGTTGCGAGGCATTCAAAGTTTCTTTACAAGAAAGAAAATCTAACTTCTGCACACCCCATTACCCTTCAAGGTCAAGTATTCGCTGTTGATCTCTTGAAACACACACACACACCAGTTGTACCATCTTATTGTTGTTATGAATACTTCTCTTTTACACTTTTATTTTTATAGTCATTTTAAGGCCCTCATGAAATTTTTTACTTCAAATAAGGGGTTGCCCATTGGAAAAGGTTGAGAAACACTGGATTGGAGGAAGGATTAATAGATTCAGAGTCCAAGGCCAGACGGTACCATTGTGATCACCTAGTCCCACCTCTTGTACAACACAGGCCATAGAACTTCCCCAAAATAATTCCTAGAGCAGATCTTGTAGAAAAGCTTCCAGTCTTGATTTAAAAATTGCCAGTGAAGGAGAATCCATCATGACCCTTGGTAAATTATTCCAATGGTCAATTATCCTTACTGTCAAAAATATAGGTGTCATTTCAGGTCTGAATTTGTCTAGCTTCATCTGGATTATGATACACCTTTTTCTGCTAGATTAGGGACCGGGGCGGGTTATGGTGTCAGCCAAAACAAGTCTCTTTTTCTGTCCATTTTTTAAAAGATTTAAAAATTTCATTTTTTCTGAAAAGTTTTAAAATGATTTCAACTATCATTTAATTTATATAGGAAAAGGTCTCTTATTTTTTAAAATTTTGCCAATGGGAAAAATATTGGGGATGAGCAGCACAAAGTAAAAAGTGAAAGTGAGAAAAACCCACTCTCGCTTTTTTCTTTTTCCACTAGGAAAATAATCAAAGGGTGACTTTGAACCTACTTCCTGTCACTTAATGAGTGAGCTAAATAGTGAGAGACTGAACTCCTTTTACAGAGAGAGTGTTGTTTACCAACTCCATCCTGCTTTCAGTAGTCTCAATTTCCATCTCAACAGTCCATCCTCCTCAGCTGCTCTCAAGTGATTACCATTTACTGTATTAATTTAATATGACCCCATCATCCAGTCATAAAATCCCTACCACCCCCATGGGGATAAACTCTTTGTTCATTGTCTGGTACTTGGGGGACAGGGGTTAGATTGGGCTATAATGAATTTATGCAACTTTTCTTCCACATATAATTATTCTGAATCACAGTCTAGCGCAGCTGAGGTTGAGTATCAGATCTAGGGACTGTATGACACAGGAATGCTTGAACAGATCATTCCCTCAGTCTCTTTAACCAACTTGCAATCAGGACTAGATTTGACTTACGTTACTCTGTCACTAGAGTTGTTTTGCTTGTGTCGCTGCTGTTGAACAGCCCTGTTTTGTTTATTGTAAACAATGGCGAATTAGCCACTGGGCTTACAGGGCCTGTGCCCAGGGGCCCCAGTCAACTGAGGGGCCCCAGAGCCCCAGCTGCCAGGCAGGTGGGTGGGGGAAAACCCCTTGCCCCAACCCCGCTCCCTGGCAGCAGTGCCGGGTAGGCGGGATAGTGGAAGCCCCCAGCGGCAGAAGCCAGGGAGTGGCAAGGGAAGCCCCTGTGCCCCCCGACACCGGCAGAAGCTGCAGGGGAAGCCCTCAGCGTCCCCTAATCCCATCCCAGGCAGAAGTGTTGGATGGGGCGGGAGAAGTCGCAGAGCCTTGACCCTGGTCCCCTGCAGAAGCGCTGGGGGGTGGCAGGGAAAGTCCCATCACCAGTACCCCTGCTCTGGCCCCAGGACTGGATGACCTCTCGCTATCTGCTACGGCCTAAGGGTTGGGGGACAGAGCTTCTCCGGTCTTGGGGCTACGGGGGAGGTGGGGCAGAAAGTAGTAAATGGGTTGCGGGGCTGCAGTGGGGGGGCAGAATGGGGGGGACCCTGAGTAGACGAGACAGGGCCCTGGGGAAGGGGCAGAAAGGGGTGGGGGTGTGGGCAGGGCCGCAGGCACAGGGGGCAAAACGGGGGCAGGACCACAGGTGGAAGGGGCGTGGAGGAGCCCCCACTTGCTCTGGCCCAGGAAACCTTAATCCACCTCTGGTTGTAAGCTAGCTATCCCAAGAAGGTTCCTTCTATAGGAAGCCAAGTATGTAATGCTGATTTCTGAGAGCATTATTCTCTTGGTAGATGGTATTATCCACGGGAGGGTTGTTTCGCCGCATTTTCTCTCCTCTGCCCCAACATTCTGTTTTGCATAGATTCCTGCTAGTTGAAGTACTTCAGCCCAAACTTCTCATGGACTTCTGCAGACCTATTCGAAGATAAAGGCCTTACTCTTCAGTTCCTATTGAGACATCTGGTTAGATGGACATCCCCAGAATCTTGGGAGAGAGAAGGAAATGCCCCTCTCCCTAGCTCAGTGGTCCCCAGGGGGCATGCCCCACAGTTTGAACATGTGGGGGATGGGGGGGGCCCAGGCCAGCCCCCATGGGGGTGGCAGGGAAGGAGAGACACACAGCCTTGCTCTGTCCCCAGCTCTACTCCTGCCCAGCTGCAGCCCCAGCTCCGCTCGTGGCTCCAGCCGTGGCCCCTGGCCCGGCCGCAGCCCCCTTAACCCTGTCTGTGCTGCTCCCAGCCCTGGCTCCTGACTGTGGCTCCTGGGATGGGGGTGGGGGAGGCACTGACAGGGGTAAGGGCATGACATGAAAAATTTGGGGACCACTGCCCTAGCGAAATTACCTCGCTGGAAATCAGTGAGCTCTGTTAAAATCTAATACATTGACTGCTTTGTCTAACTCATGGTTTTCATGGATAACTGGTCCTCACCACCTTCAAAGCCACAGAGAAATGGGTCACCACACAGCCTGTAGCTTCCTATAGAACATTTTGCAGGCGCCCTGAACTTCTACAGCAACTTCATGTGTTGCTGCTTTGAGCTTATTTACTTTGCCTTCAGAAGCATTTCATGACTTACATACTGGTACTAAGCTTTGCATAATGTGACAAAGTTCCTTCTCGATCTTGGTGGGTCCTGCGCTTATTGGCAGATTTTCTTGCCTCAGAGATTCACCCTGTGGGTTGGGGAACAGCCCAGAGACTTTCCCCTCTGGAAGAACCCACAGTCCAGGTCAATTGGGAGGTTTGGGGGGAACCCAGGCCCGCCCTCTACTCCGGGTTCCAGCCCAGGGCCCTGTGGACTGCAGCTGTCTATAGTGCCTCCTGTAACAGCTGCATGACAGCTACAACTCCCTGGGCTACTTCCCCATGGCCTCCTCCAAACACTTATCAGACACCAGGAGGAAGGTCCTGTGGTGAGAATAACGCTTGTGCTCCTCAGTCCTCCAGCAGCACAACCTCTCGGCTCCTTTCGCCTCTTACTCCCAGCTCCTCACACTCGCACCACAACCTGAAGTGAGCTCCTTTTAAAACCCAGGTGCCCTGATTAGCCTGTCTTAATTGATTCTAGCAGCTTCTTCTTAATTGGCTCCAGGTGTCCTAATTAGCCTGCCTGCCTTAACTGATTCTAGCAGGTTCCTGATTACTGTAGTGCAGCCCCTGCTCTGGTCACTCAGGGAACAGAAAACTACTCATCCAGTGACTAGTATATTTGCCCTCTACCAGACTCCTGTACCCCACTGGTCTGGGTCTGTCACAATAAGTAACTATCATAAATCAGCACTAGCATTCTCTATGTTAGTTGGCTGTGTTAGGGGCTCGGTCCTAAAATTTAGCAAGGTGCCTGTAGTGTAGTGAAGGAATTTCTTCATAAACCCAATATGGTATCTCAAATAAAGAACTGTCTCAGGAGTAGGACTCCAAGGTGCTACAGTAATACAAATAAAATAAAATAATAATTCCTCAGGTAAATGTTGCCAACCCACCTAAGGTTTCCTGATGCCCTTTATATACAGTATGTATGTGTATTGCTAGCAGCCAAAACCAACACAAAATATAATTTCAGTTTCTTCCTCCCTCCCCCCACTATTTTCCAGTTGAGAACCTCAGTGTTCCACACTGTCACATGATATGCACACCCCGTCATCTATTGAGGTTGGGTGGGGTTGTGATACCACCATGATTGCAGTCTACCAGACTGTCCTTAGGCTGAAAGCAGCACAGCCCAGGGACTGGAGTCAATATGGTGGCCCTTGGGTACAGGGCTGCACAGCCTAATGGCCAGAGTCAACACAGCTGCCATTAGGGTCAGGGCTGTATGGCTTAATAGCCGAAGTCAATGCAACTGCCCTTAGGGTCTCAGGGCTGTTCGGCCCAATAGCTAGAGTCAATAGAACTACCCTTGGGGTCAGGGCTGTGTGGCCTAGTGGCTGGAGTCAGAGAAGGGGCCACCACCTAGGGGTTGGTGGTGGCCTGGGTAGGGAGACCTGGGCCCTCCCTCTCCATAGGCCTTGTCAGCAATGGGTGTTGTCACTACCAGTCAGCGGGGAATCCTACCACAACATGCTGACCTTGCTCGGGTGGGAGGTACCACTCCCTCCACCTCCCTGGGCCACTTCCTACAGTGTCTCCTGTGGTAGCGGTCCATACATCATCTAGGGTCCCTGGGGTCCCTGTCGGAGGTCTGACTCTCAGCAGTTGCCTGAAGATAGCAGGTCTCGTCGGGTCTCCGGGTTCTCTGGTTCCCTCAGTCAGTGGTTGTAGTGGCTCCTGGCCTGAAGCCTCCACCAAGCATTCTCTCTCCTCGGTGATCAGCCTAGAATGAGCTGTTTATACTGAGTCAGCAGTTGGAGCCTGCCTAGCATGGTCTGAGGGGTGGGACTTCCGTCGCCCATAGTGTGGGGTTTACCCTTTCTTGCCCAGTGTGGGGTACGCACACCGCATCACACACAGCCGAACCATTTCAATGTCTGCTGGGTGGTGCTTTGCTTCAGGAAATGTCAGGAGGGATGGTTACTACTCAATAGTCCTATAGCTGATCTATGCCTCAAGCTCTCTTTTAATATTTCAGGAGGTGTATGTTGCCTAAGTATGCCAGCCAGTCAGTTACTTTACCTGCTGTTTCCCCTTTCTTTGAATAGTAGGGTATGATTCGAATCTTCCATCTATATCCTTTTTCCATTCAGGCTTTGGGGAACATTCCAAAGTATTCATCTCCTAAAGCAAGAGAGGCTTTTTGGAACGTTAAGAGGGCTGACTGGAAATTTAATTCCCCAGGAAAACACAATTCTGATGCAAAAATCTGGTTTTTGATAAAGTCCTGCTGTTTCCCAATTAGGCAGATAAGCTGAATCAGACCAAAGGAGGCCAAATGATTGCCTGGGGTTACAAAGTGAGTCAGTGTCGTAGGCTGAATTAAAACTACATTCCTCCAAGCTCTGGTTTTCTTGATCCATCTCCTAGACAACTCTCTTTCCACCCAGATAGTCTTTGCTGACACACTTCTGCTGTTACAAGTTTAGCAGCACTTTCATTAACTTAATATACAATAGCTCTTATTGATCCTGACAAAAGATGGAATATCTTGTATTCTATAAAGAGATTGTGTAAAGATGTCATTATGGCATTTTTCTTATACATTCTGGTATGTAATTTCTGTGCCCATTGAGCCTCTTGGCTCAGTTGAAAACCCTTAATAAAAATATTAAGAAAATGCCCTTGTTTCTGTGTTTATTGTGCCTCAATAACTCCATGTAATGGGGTGCCCACCCCACACAGGACTGGAAGGGGTTAAGGTGGCCAGGTAGGCCTATTAACTCCACAGCACACCCTGAGGAAGAGCCAGGGAGCAGGGATTGATTGCAAGCAGACTCAGCTGTGAAGGAAGAGATGGGGCCTATAAAGCCAGGTAGTTGGCAACCGATGGGGGCAGCAGTCACTACCTGGGAAGAGGGAGGCGAGTTTGGAGTGGAGAGAAAGGGTAGGAACTAGAAGAGTAAGAAGCAGTCCAGGGAAGGAGCAGTGAGGGCTGGGAGAGTAAAGCCCAGAACTGCTGTATTGAGGGTACCCCAGAGTAGAGGGCGGGCCTGGGTTCCCTACAGCCACAGAAGGAGTGGCCCCTGAGGTAGTGAATGGAAAACTGCCTAGGACTGCAGAAGGAAAGATTTTGATATACCCCGGATGGGGGGGAACGCTGAGTGACCTGGCCAGAGGACTGAGTCATGAGGAGGACGCTGAAGTTCCTGGAGAGAGAGAGAGGGGCTGCAGACCAGAAAGAACGACGGGGTGATGGCATGTGACCACAAGAAGGAATGTCGACCTTGAGAACTAATCCCCAGAGTGACCAGGGGGAGGTGCCAGATAAGCGGCACCCTGTCACACTCCATACTAAACACACACAGTTATCAAATGTTGTTATTTGTTTCCAGTAGCACCCAGAATGTGGTGGTTACAGTGCAGACATCAAGGAAGGCACAGTATCTGCCCCAAAGAGCTTGCAACCTAGAAAGATAGCATGTAAGAAGAATGGGCTTGATCTTCATGCCAAATGGAGATGGAAAAATATATTTCTTGTCTTTCTTCCACTGCCTGTCTTGAGCCCTGCCTCCCTTCCTTGTATGCTAATTTACATCAGTACCCATTGGAAGAGTCATTACAAGTGGATGCCACAGCCCTAGCTCAAATACACACATTCATCCCTTGTGACTCTTAGGTGGAGTGACAGCAGGGAAGAATTTG
Organism: Terrapene triunguis; assembly: GCF_002925995.2. Taxonomy (NCBI): domain Eukaryota; kingdom Metazoa; phylum Chordata; order Testudines; family Emydidae; genus Terrapene; species Terrapene triunguis. The sequence continues at coordinate 89,961,055 of NW_020664409.1, forward strand.
ACCCAGTCTGTAAATCATATTGAACCTGGCACAGGAGGGAGAAAATTGTAAGCTCTTTGGGCAGGGACTGTCCTTTTGTTCTGTGTTTGTACGAGACCTAGCACAATGGGCTCCATGACTGGGGCTCCTAAGTGCTACAAATAATAAATTAAAGAGGAATACATTGTAATAGTGTAAAGTCACATTTATCTGTACAGAGTAAAAAAGAATAAAAATCTCCATGAACTCCCACAAAATACACAGGGAAGTGGGAAAAGGATCAGTTGAAGTGAAGAGCTGGTTTAAAAACAGACTAATAAAATAAGAAGGAACTTTAACACATTGTTCATTTTCCAGATAGCTTGAGTGACACAACACGTCAGCATGCACCATTCACACTGTTTTCCATGACAAGTCTAGCCTGACACAATGAATCACAATAACATGGGCCGTGTGACTAGCAGAAGTTTGTCCAGTGCAGCTGTTAAATTGCTGGTTTTCAGTTATACCCCTCTACGGTCAATGTGTAAAGATTCCAGTTGTGAAGGCAGCAATCTAAATTTCTTTGTTTGTTAGCAGATTATGAGACTGCAATAACGAGCAACAGACCTTTTCATCACTCACGGTTCTTTCCAACCCTCATTTCAGAGGGATGGTAATTTCCCACTAAAACAATTGGCACCTTTCTAGGTATAAGGCCAACTTTGCATAAGATAAAGAAGCAAAAATATGCAAACGTGTTAGCATCCAAAATCCTCCCTAAACCAATTGCAATATAATGTATTCAGTGTAAATTTGTGCTGACCTTGGAGCTAAAATGATCCCTTTCTGCCAATAACGTGCATACTAGGTGTTGTTTTTGAACCAGGAATACAGAAAATTGCAGTGTTTGGGTTTTCTCACACTAACAGAACACAGAGCCTGATTCTCATCTCAGTGAGGCCTGGGTAAACCTGGAGTAATTCCACTGAAGTCAATAAAGGTTCACTGGTGTAAGTGAGAAGAGAAATAGATCATTGCTTTTAATGGGCAAATGATTCATTTTGCTTATATTAGTCTATAATATTACAAACCTTAGGCTAGCTAGCAACTTCACGGTTAAAAACGTAAGAATGGTCATGCCGAGTCAGACCAATGGTCCATCTAACTTAGTATCCTGTCAGTGACCAATGCAAAATGCTTCAGAGGGAATGAAAAAACCCAGGGCAATTATCGAGAGATCCACCCCACCACACATACACACTCATCCAGTCCCGGGTTCTGGCAGTCAGAAGTTCCAGGTTCAGGGACACCCAGAGCATAGAATTGCATCCCTCACCATCTTGACTAATAGTCATTGATGGACCTATCATTCATTAACTTATCTAATTATTTTTGGAATCCAGTTATACTTTTGGCCTTCACAACATTCCCAGGCAATGAATTCCACTGGCTGACTGTGCGTTGTGTGAAGAAATACTTCCTTTTGTTCTAAACCTGGTGCTTATTAAATTTCATTGTGTGACATCTAGCTCTTGTGTTATGTGAAGTGTAAATAACACTTCTCTATTCACCTTCTCCACAACATTTATGATTTTATAGACCACTATCATATTCCCTCCTCCCCCCATGCTTAGCTGTCTCTTATCGAAGACGAGCAGTCCCAGTCTTTTTAATCTTTCTTCATATGGAAGCTTTTCCATACCCCAATCATTTTTGTTGCCCTTTTCCATTTCTAATATATCTTTATTGAAATTGGAAGAACGGTACAGTATTCAAGGTGTGGGCGTATCATGGATTTATATAGTGGCATTATGATATGTTGTGTCTTATTACCTATCCCTCCTAATGTTCTGTTCACTTTTTTGGCTGCCACTGCACACTGAGCAGATGTTTTCAGAGAATGAACCACAACGACTCCAAGATCTCTTTTTTGAGTGGTAACAGCTAATTTTAGAACCCATCATATTGTATACATAGCTAAGATTATTTTTTTCCAATGTGCGTTACTTTGCATTTACTGAATTTAATCTGCCATTTTGTTGCCCAGTCACCCAGTTTTGAGAGAGTCCTTTGTAACTCTTCACACTCGGCTTTGGACTTAAGGATTTTGAATAATTTGGTATTGTCTGCAAACTTTGCCACCTCACTGTTCACCCCTTTTTTCCAGATCATTTATTAATATGTTGAACAGCACAGGCCCCAGTACAGATGCTTGGAGGACCCTGCTATTTACCTCTTTCCATTGTGAAAACTGAACATTTATTTCTACCTTTTGTTTCCTATCTTTTAACCAGTTACTGATCCATGAGAGGACCTTCCCTCTTATCCCATGACTGCTTACTTTGCTTAAGAACCTTTGGCCTGGCAGCTTGTCAAAGGCTTTCTGAAAATCTAAATGCACTATATCCACTGGATCCCCCTTGTCCACATGCTTGTTGACAACATCAAAGAATTAGATTGGTGAGGCATGATTTCCCTTTACAAAAGCCATGTTGACTCTTCCCCCAACATATTATATTCATTTATGTGTCTGATAATTCTGTTCTTTACTATAATTTCAACCTATTTGCTTAATACTGAAGTTAGACTTACCAGTCTATAGTACGCCACACACTGGACCTTTGAGAGTGGTTACTTGGAATTACCCAGCAACCGCATGGATATAATTCAGATCCTCCTGCTTCAGAAGCACAGGCCTCTGACAGTTGAGCTAAACAAGAATCTCCATTAGCCTAGGCATCCCACACAATAGTTGTTCCAGAATCTTTCCTATTTTTCTCCTCCTAAAGGCCGATGTCAGGCTGGCCTACTCTCCAACAACAAGGTGTCCACATGGCACTTTCAGAAATATAGCATGTTTCTTCTGGATTGCTTCAAGCTGCTGAGCATGCTGGTACCCTCATTGTGCACTCAAACTCCTGTCGGCCTGTGAGTGAGGGACTAAGCTGGGGGTCTGGATGCGGCCATTAGACCACTCTACTCCACCAAGAAACTGGTTTTAATACCTTCTATATCATCGCACTATGCATGCCTATAACCACTTACTTTTCACTAATGGGCTACTTCCAGTCACGGGGATTTCAACCTAGCACAGATATTACTTGTGGAAGGAGGCTACAGTATGTATATTGTAGATGCTATTTCCCTGACTTTGTGCACATTTATTTGCATTGTAAATTATAAGAGTCATGAACATATAATGGATTGGAGAATAGACCCTAAATATTCTGAATACTTACCAGTTAACCAAACAGTAATTAGTCTTAATGGTAACAAATTATTTTTACTTACAGTTAAATTTAATAAGAAAAGTGTCATTATTCAAAATCCTCTATAGGTTACTTAGTTTTTAAATTAAATAATTTATAAATTAATTTCAAACATTTCTTTTCTTATCTATTTTTAATTTCTTAAGCCTAGACAGTGCATCAATCATAAAACTATGCACGGATACATATTTTTCAGAGAGTAACTAGACAAGAAGAAAATTAAACCTTCCCTAATTTGAAAGGAGGAAAAGATAATTAATATCTTATGCAGTACAAAAAGTTGCTTCAGTCACTAAAGGAGAAATTATTTCTCTTGCAAACAAAGCATCATTAGTGAATTATTCACACTATATGATCTGATCTAGTTTGATAGTAATCATCATTTCACATTTATGTAGCATCTTTTATCCCATTGGATCCTAAAGCACTTTTTGGAACGGCACCATTTTCCTGGATAGACTCATTTTTATTCACTAAGATCATAATGTGCCTTGTACAGTGAGACTTTTTAAAAGCAGATTCTTAGATGTGTCAGCTGTTGCCCAAGAGAATTTCAGTAAATATGCCTAGATCATTGATTCATGCAATTCCAGACCTCTTTCACTTTATTCTGAAAAGTCAATATTTTTGAAGGATTGGGTAGGGGAGTATTAGTATAGTACATTGGTAAAGACAGCTCTACTTTTGAGGCTATATGAATGTTAGCACCAGTGAAACGTTATAAATATTAAAGGAATATTGTTCATGGCAGAGTAGTAGCTGGAGTGAAATGGAAGCATTTGATAACCACTAGCTCCATTTATTGGGAAAACACTTCCATGTTGTGAACAGTATTTTCATTATACAACACAACAAAGGAAATGTTAACTTACATCAGCGTTTTCTACAAATAAGTATTTGACTTGCTGCCTGAAGGTATGTTCTCAAACTTTTCATTGTCTTCACTTGGACGTGCAGAAGTCATAGGGCGCTATGGCATGAACCAAAATAGTTGGATGCACTTCGTGTCAATAAGGATTTCAAATGTGGCAGTGTGGTCAAGTGGCTAAAGCACAGAACCATGGATTCTATTCCATGGCACTGATTTGCTGCATATCCTTGGGTAAGTCACTTAACATTTGTGTCACAGTTCTCGCAGTGGTGAGATTGTGACAATGTTATTTAGTCCAGTGTTGTAAAGTGCTTTGAGATCACACAATGAAAGGTATGGGATAAATGTAAATTCTGGACAGGTCACGTCAGATGTTATCTTCTCCCAAATGTCATCAAAAGAAAGAGACAGAGTGTCTTTGACTAAGAGGAAGCATAGTATAATGGCTGAAGCAAAGCAGTGAGAAATGGAAACTCCCCATTTCTAATCCCATCTCTGCCACTGAGCCACTGTGTGTCATAGACCAAGATGCTTAATCTCTCTGTCTCCTTTTCTCCATCTGTAAAATAGGGATAATTACTTACCTCACGGGGTGCTGCGAGGAGAAATGAGTAAATGTTTGTTCAGTGCCTTGGAGAGGACATTTACTTCATAAAAGATGGAGATTAGTATGATTAATTCCAAGGCACAGTCCTGTATAGAGTTAATAGAACTATTTGTTATCATGACATAATTTCTTCTGAGCCCTGGATTATTGTTGCAAACTGTGCATTTCTCTCCATAGGCTACTGCCTTATAGCATCAGGGATGGGAAACTACAGCTGTATGCACAGACTCCCTAATGTCTAGGAGTGTGGAAGTGGCCATTCAAAGGCCTTAGAAGATATGCTAATAAGCAAAGTGAGGCTCCAAACCAGAGGATACAGAAGAAGTCTCTGCAAGAGCTGAAAAAGAGGCTGAATGATCGACATAAAACAACCAAGTCAAAATGCAGCATAGTGATCTTTTGACTAACAGCATCTCTCAAAGGATGACATTGCAACTGAGTCAAGATCCTGAAGATAAGGGCAGGGCCGGCTCCAGGTTTTCTGCCGCCCCAAGCGGCGAACCCCCCACCCTGCAAAAAAACCGATCGGCGGCACTTTGGCGGCAGCTCAAAGAGGAAGAGGGGGACTGAGGGACCCGCCGCCAAATTCCCGCCGAAGCCCCGGACATGCCGCCACAATAGCGGACGGAGTGCCACCCCTTTGTATTGGCCACCCCAAGCACCTGCTTCCTTAGCTGGTGCCTGGAGCCGGCCCTGGATAAGGGGTGCATATAAATCCTGTCCACAGGTTGGTAAAGAAAGAGTTAATTCTTCCAGCCTGGCATAGGAAAATTTAAAGTTTCCTGCCCTGAATACAGAGGCTGGCAGCACTGAATGCATCCCACCAGTTCTCTGTAAGGAATTGTCCACATGAGAGAATTTCAGTGTGGCAAACACCACTGCAGTCCCTGACATGCTTGTATTGCTTTGTTTGCTTTCATCTCAAAACTACCTTTCAAAATTAACATTTTCATTTTGAATTTTCCTCCTGGAAAAAATGTGTTGAAATCTCCATTTTCCTGCAGAAAAAGTTGATTTTGCTTAAGCCACATTTTTTGACAGGAAAAAAATTTTGGTTGAAAAATGTTGACCAGCCCCAATGTTCCAAATAGAACCGATACCCTTACATTTGCCCTATAGTCCAGGTGAAAGAAAGCAGGCACCTACCATAGATTTCAAACAGTACATTAGAGCTCAGTTTCAATGCCTCTCAGAAGAGAAGCAGAGTGCTGGGTCTTTTTGAAACAACAGCTGAAGAGGAGGAGAAAAGATAACTAATTCAGCTCTAGCAGCATTCAGAAGGAAAGAAATGACTGCTCATTCAGAGTCCTTGTAGCCAGAAATCAATTTTGAAAAGTGGAAATTATTGAAGTGCCATCCGCACTCGATGATCACTGATGAAAGACCCACGAGACTCAAGTACTAAAGCAATTCCCCCATGAGTCAAAGTCATGGCTGTATCATTGGCCAGATCCCAACACAGCAGCTTCTGCAGTAAGGATGAGAGAATTAAGGAGGAGATTGTTTGAAAATGGCACTGATATAGTGTTGGCCTTGGACACCTCTGCTGATTGCAGAACTTCAAAGATTCTGAAAACAGCCTAACGTGCATGGGAAAAAGAAAGAAAAAAAGAAAAAGAAATACTGAACAAACAGTATGCTTCCAACACACAAATAATTATTTATTATTAAGTGTCCATGGTGTGCACTGCTTTATATAAAACACAAAGGAAGGCATGACTGCAGGGAACTAATGGTCTAAATAGACAGATAACAAGAAGGTACTGGGATACCCAATCATTAAAGTATTGTGGGTAAGATGTGGTTTTGGAAGAAGACCTGAATTCTGATCCTTCTTCTGACACAGATTTCCTGTGCTGACCTTGTGCTAGTCAACGTGTTTCTATTCCTCATTCCCCATCTGTAAAATGAGGACAATAATACATCCCATACCTCATAGGAGTTATCTTAGGATAAATTCACTGATGTGCATGAAGCACTCAGTTGTTATGGCGATGAGGACCACATAAGTATCTAGACAGAACAGAGAACTTTTCTCCTTTGGGTAGGTAACAGTGTTTTGTTGACATGGGCCAGCATTTTTGGGACTTCAAATGTAGTGAATTTTCAGGGAGGTTTGAACGAGTCTGGCCCACTGAGGGGGAGTTCTGGGCAACACTAGATTTGAGAGGGGTGAACAGTTCCCTATTCATCTCAATAGAGGGTTAAATGGTCATCAGCAGTCTTGAGTGTTCACAGTCAACATATGAACTATTTCACTGCTGATGTTTTGAGCTGAAACGTCCAATCACTCTGGAATTGTCAGAGTATGGGATGATCAGAAGAGATGGAACAGAGCTTTCACCTCCCTTGTTTCTCTCCATGAAAAAAATTCAGTTTTGCAGAAAAAAATCATCTTCCATCAGGAAAATCAAAATGGCTGCTCCTGCTGGCTGCCTGCCTGCAAAGTTCTGTCAATTTCACTTGTGGTAGACAGACATTTTCCCAGAGGGCTGTCAGGCTGAGCTCCCTGATTCTGTGTTACTCCACCACCCCCAGCTACAAGACTCTCTGCCTCTCTGGTTCCTGGAGCTGGGGGAGGCTGAGCACTCTAGCTCGCTGCTTTCTGGCAGTTGAGCTGGAAGGCTCTCGTCAATGGTGGGCAGTTGGGAAGCCAAAAAATTCCAGTTTGGTTCTCCCAAAAGAGAATTTCCTTGAAAACCCTCCCCACAAAATAATTTGACTTGGAACAATTTTTTTTGTTCAAAAATGCAAATTTTTCCATGGGAAGTTATTTCCATTTTCCAGCCAGCTCCACTTACAAGAACAGAGATACATGGAGGTGAAGTGACTTGCCTGAGCTCACACAGCAGGTGATTGGCAGAACTAGGAATAGAACCCCACTCTTGACTCCTAGTCCAGTGATTGAATCACTAGTTTACCCTGCTTACCCTATTAATACCTATGCTATCCAGTCCTCCTGGGAGTTTCTTCTTCTTCCTCCTCTTTCAAATGTCTGTGTTGCTTACACGTGGACTCAGAATTCACAGTGCTTTGCTCACAACCATGAATTACAACTTTATTTGTGCATAGCACTAATGAAAACTTTGTAGAGCTGCTCTATGCAGGGATCAATAATTGATAAAGCTACCTCTTATCTAAGTACGGAGCATTTAATGGTCCCAGTTAAAGTGCAGGCTAAACTAAAACAGACTATCCGTCATAACAATTATAGCATCTTTATATGCAAATAGCTGAATTGCACCTTTCATTTCCACTCTCAGTCTCAGAAGCCACAGCATGGGTTTGGGAATCTAATGAAGCCGATGCTGTAAGGTACAAAGTCAGACAAAATTAAAGCATTTCTGTTTTGGTCCAAGACACTAGCTATTCACCTTGCATATCACAACCCCACTGAAAACTCTCTTTCCCCAGGACTGGAACAGCAAGGTGTCTGAGAAAGGGGAAGTTCCAAAACTAAGATGCTATTGCAAAGCCCTCACTATGCTGGTGTCAAGCCAATGTTTCCTCTCTTCCCGCTACCACTCCACAGCTGAAATCGGCTGGGAAGCTAGAGCTCACATTCCCTACATCTGTCTGGCTGGGGGCAGGGCATTCTCAGTGGAGGCCTGTGACTCTGGGATATGCTTCCCCTCCTGGTTTGACAAAGCCCATTTCCACTTACTCTGCGGCTCATTGCAAGGCTCTCTTTTTACTCAGGTTTTTCCTGGTGAAGTGGACTGAACATGCCCACAGAGAAAAGTAACTAACTGGAAAAGTTAAACTTGGTCCGCCACAGCTGGAATGCATTACTGTTCCAGACGCACTGCAGCACATGGGTATTTGGGGAGGAGTCAGCTTGAGAGTATGTCTACACTGACTGAGTGCACTAAAAATAGAAGTGTTGCCATGGCAGTGTGAGTGGTGGGAGGTGCTAGCCACCCTACGTATGATCCCGCCCAAGTTCCTAGGTACGTACGGCATGGGGCAGCGAGCCCATCTCATGCTCACACCATCATGGCTACACTTTTATTTTTAGCACATTACTCCATCAGAGCTAGCACAGGTATGTCTAACTGAGTTGGAAATTACACCTGTCAGCTCTAATGCAGCCATGCTGGGTGGGAGGAAGACTTTATATTTTTATTTTTGGTTTGGGTTTAGGAGAGTGGTAATGATGGACTCATAGGTTTTAAGGCAAGAAAGGACCATTATGGTCATCTTGTCTGACCTCCTGCCTAAATGGGGGGAGGGATAGCTCAGTGGTTTGAGCATTGGCCTGCTAAAGCCAGGGTTGTGAGTTCAATCCTTGAGGGGGCCATTTAGGGAACTGGGGTAAAAATCTGCCTGGGGATTGGTTCTGCTTTGAGCAGGGGGTTGGACTAGATGACCTCCTGAGGTCCCTTCCAACCCTGATATTTTATGATTCTAACAGACCAGAGATTTCACCCAATGATTCCTGCATCTAATCCAACTACTTGTGGTTAAACTAAAGTACGGGTATGTCTACACTCGAGCTGAGAGTCGTAAATTCCAGTCCGAGGAGACATACCCATGCTAGCTCTGATTGTAGCTGCAGTGGTGGGAGGGGCTGGCCACCCCAAATACAATCCTAACTGAGATCACAGGTATGACCTCCTGGTGGCTAGCTCTGACTGTCACTTGCATTGCCATAGCGACACTTCTATTTTTAGTGTGCTAGCTCGATCAGTGCTAGAGCAGATATGCCTCCTTGAGCTGGAATTCATACCTTCCAGCTCCAGTGTAGACACACCCTACCTCTTTAAGAAAGACATCCAGTCCTGATTTAAGGACTCAGAGTGACAGAGAAACCCTCGCTCCCCTTAGTAACCTGTTCCACTGGTTAATTATGAGGACAGGGGGAGCAGTTTAGTATACGGTATTTGTGTATGATGATTTTACATGTTGTAACAGAGCCCAGTGCAATATGTAAATTACCCCCTGACTTTCATAAACATCATCTGTACACACACATTAGCCAGAGCTGCTGTATGGCAGAGTGATTCTCCAGTGTGAGATAATGCCATCTTGTCAGCAATCAGAAAGGTAAAACAGTACTTTACCAGCTGGAAGAGAGGCAGAAGTGACAAGCAGCAGCCAGCTGTAAAATGACCATGTTAGGGCTACAATCAGTTGGCTCTTCCTGATCTAAAGAGCCAGCCCCAAAAAGGCATGCTGGGGAGAAAAAACCTAAAAGGGAGCAGCCCCGTACTCAGAAGAGTTCATTGACACCTCGTGCTAGATCCACAAAGGGACTTTGGCTCAGCACTGTGACACCTAACATGCAGGTGCCCTGACACCAAAGGCAATGACCAGCCCTGAGTTAGGGGCCCAAGCTCCCTATACAAGGCATGGGGAGAGCTAGGTGCCTAAGAATGGAACTCACAAAAGCCAAGCTGAGTGGGAAGCTGCCTAAGCTAGCCAATAGGAAATGCGGAGGAGAGGGGTGTGGCCTAAGCCCCGCCCCTCAACGATAGTTATGTGCCTCCCTCCCTCTTGGAATTCACAACCATGAACCCTCTCTGGAATTAGGCACCTAAGCCAGGTCAGCCGTTCCTCACAAAACACAGGGGGGTATGCTCTGCCCCTTATACCTCATAGACTGGGGGACCTGGGCACCACTCCTCACTCTGCCTGCTCTGAAGCAGGGATGTGTACCCATGTGTCCCACCTTCTGGGTGAGGTCCCTAATCACAGGGCTATGGGGTAACCTCAGACAGGTCTGCCTCAGTCTCTCCAGTGCCCTTTCCACTGAACCAAACTGCCTCTTCTAGTAGTAAAGATAGAAGAGCTTAGTGCATGCCTTAGTTATTCAGCACCGCAGCTCAGCAGTCAGGACACCAAGACTTTCCAGTTCATTGATGAGAGCAGAAAAATGATCAGATTGCTTCCTAATCTCTCTCTCCTTTCACAGCACCCCTTTGCATCACGCAAAGTCACTTCCAGCAGCTGGACAACCTTCCTGAGTTACAGCAAAGAGGAGCCAAGAAGTTAGGCCTCGGTGGGCAACCCAGGATTTCAGATCGGGTGATTCAGGAATTGCGATAGTGAAGCTGATTACAAGATTTCTTTCTTTTTTTAATTGGGCTACATTTGCACCCAGCCTATTTAATGACAACAGCCCATACCAAGTTGCTTGGGAGGCAGAGTGTGACGTCTTCCCCTCTCACATGGCCAGCTAGTGATCCTCCAGCATCTCAGAACACGTGGCAGGTGAGACATTAGCATACAGCACATAGAGAGCCCGGCAGCTTCTATAGATTTCTCTGCCAGCTGAGCTATAGCGGCAGATCTGCCAGGTCAGAGTGGGAACAATTCTTTTGCATCGTTGCCCGCAGTTCTTTGATCGGACATTGTCAAGAAGTGGCTAAACTTCTAACCTACCTTTGAAAAAGAAATGACTCTGTTCTAGATGGATTCCTAATAACTCCATTGTTGTGTGAATAAAAAAAAACAAAACAAAACACCAGAGGGTTGAAAGAAGATTTATCTGTTAATAGACACACTGTGTGCTAGTTTCTACCTGATCATTGCAACCAAGTGAACGGTTTCTTTGCACGCTTGGAAGAATATGGGCATGAATAATAACACGTTACGCTTCCTTAGCACCTTCAACTGGAGAATTTCAATGTGATTTGATAACATTAATCAACCCTCTGAACAGCTATCTTGGGTAAACACTAAAAGGACAATTTTATAGGGGGAACCTGAGGCATGCAGACAATGATTGGCGGCTCTGAGATCTGGAAAAGGGTCAAAGCTAGCACACTATGGGCCAGATTTTCCAATGATATCAACTCCCAATTAGGCACCAGAAATAAAAATATATGATTATTTAACCTTTATATTGAGGTAGCACCTAAAGGCCACAGCCGGGCTGTGTCCCATTGTGCTAGGCGCTGTACAAACATATAGTAAACGACAGTCGTTGCCCCAAAGAGCTTACAAATGGCCAGATTTTCAAAAAAGTTCAGCATGCTGGGTGTGAAAACCTGGCCAGAAGTGGCACAATGATGGCAGCTCCCTGCTGAGCACTTCCGAACATCTGGCCCTTATTTAAGTGGCTAAATAGGAGCTGCGCTCTTTAGAAAATCTGGACACACAAGCACATTTCAATGATACCAAGTACAGAGGAGATGGAGAGGAAGCACTCCATTATAGAGAGAGTATTGCAATTACTTACTATTTATGGTCGCAGAGACATGTAGAATGTACTAGATGCTTTCCCAGTGTAGAAGATGATACAGTTTAAACAGCATACAGTCAAAAAAGGCAAACGAAAGGTGAAGGAAAAGGATACAAAATCCAAGCAAAGTGTCTCCCAAACGTCACCACTTTCTGCTGCAAGTGCAAGGCGCTATTCTTCGACTAGGGTTGCCAGATGCCCAGTTTTTGACCGGAAAGTCCAGTCGAAAAGGGGACCTGGCAGTCTCCACTCAGATGTACTGACCAGACACCAAAAGTCCAGTTACCTTAGTGGGAGGGAGATGCCAGGTCATCAACTGGCACCAGACCCTGCTCAGGCAGGGCTGCCTTCTGCCTGTATCTCATGGGCAGGCAGGCAGGCTCCATGTCAGGCTGCTCTGGAGCAGAGGGAGCCCAGCAGAGGGGAGGGAGGTAGAGAGGGTCCAGCTACGAAGAAGGGGGAGGGGGAAGAGACGCGAGCGGGTGGGGGGAAGAGGAGTGAGTGGGGGTGGGGCCTAGGAGGAAGAGGCAGAGCAGGGGATGGGGTCTTGGGGGAAGAGGTGGAGCGGGGGCAGGGCCTCCGGGGGAACAGGCAGGATCAGGGGGTGGGTGCAGTTGTCAGTAATTAGAAAGTTGCAACCCTATGACTTCAACCCGGCCTTCTCCAACACAAACACAGGGCAGTGAGGACGTTTAAAGAAACCCAACAAAACTCTGCAGTGCACACATGGAGGGAGAGGATGAGAGAAGGAACGAACTTCATGTGACTCACGTCAGTCATGCCACTTAGTGCATGACTGGAGGGGGCTCAGACACTATGGTGATGAGGGCCGCGTAAGAGCCTGTATAGAAGTGACACCGGTGATGACAGGTTGGTGCCTTAGTATTTCTATGTAAGCTAAATATAAACACTCCCCACTGCCCCACTCTGAAGCTACTATCAGTCCCTGACCCAAACCTACAAATAGCATTTATCTTGGTCACTGCTTATTTTTCATGCCCACTAAAATCCCACGACCACCCCATTCTCATCACAGATAACCCCACTTCCTTCCCACAGCTCCCTGCCTCGTGTTCCCCTCCCTCTGCATGCGTCTGCATTCTACAGAGAGAGGACAAATGTGAAAGTGTCTGCAGAGGTGGGGGCTGCACTACTGGCCCTTCTCCCTCTGGCAGCATGGCTTGAGTCTCCACTGTTGGCTGGGTCCTTTCCCACCCTTATGACTGTTCAGAGGCAACAATGGAAGGGACCTAGAGAGATGTCACAGTTCCAAGCTGTATTGATTCCCTCCTGGGAGGTAAGCAGGGCCAGCGAGTGGCACATCCCCTGTACACTCCCATATCTGTGTAGCTCCATCTGTTCAGAGGTCTAGTGGGAGCCTGAGCCTGTTGTGTGGAGGGGACATTGTGCTGCTAGGCAGGTGAGGACAGCCCCCGCCATGCACATATAATTAGCGGAAGAATCCAGCCTCCCTTTCATCTTTACCATTTGTGTGTGGTCCCATCCCTCGCTCTTGAACTGCTCAGATAAAGGGGGTTTGTCTGCAATATGATCTGCACTCTCTCTCCCTTCTCATGTACATATTTTAAATACCAGCGGGACCGTGAGGGGGAGTCAAAGCCCTCCCTGAAACCTCCCATGTCACTTAGTTCCTCAGCACATTGCTCTGTGCTCCCTAGCAGCAAGGGCAGTGAAATTGACTATCGTTCCAATCTCTGAAGCATGGGCACAGAGCACTTTGGAGAGTTGGGAGGATAAGCTTTCACTGCTGCTGCATACAGAGGGCAGCAGGGTAGTGCTGCAGGGAAAGAGTGAGAACAACGGGCAAAGAGACAATGCAGGATAGTTTCCTACCTAGACCTAGTCACTCAACACTCTCCTGCACACTGGTATGATCCTGTCAACAAAAAAGTAACAGGATACAGCATCCCAATACCAATATCTGGATGCTTAGTTAAAACAGTTATAAATGGAAGAGACCTTGCAAGGAGTCCATTTCCCTGCAAGGATGGGTTGTAAGCTTTAGAGAGAGGATATACCAGCTATTAAACATCTAGGACCAGACTCATCAGTATGTTCCAGCTGATGCAAAGCTGCCGTCGACCCACTTTAACCAGGCAGTTAAACTGAGTTTACAGCTGCTTTGTGTTACCGAAGTGGCACAAAGCAGCTGGGGCATATGAGTAAAACTGGCCCCTAAAATTTTCTTGGGGCCTACTCAGCCATCATTTTACCAGCACACTTCAGATGGTGGGGCGGACATTATACATCACACACACAAATACAATGAAACCAATTAAAAACAAGGATGGACTTTCACTCTAAAATGACAAAGTATCACACATTTACAGGAAATAGTTCCAAGTCTGCAGTTTTGAAGTACAGATAGGAGAATTCAGCCTCCCAGGAGCAGCAATGCCATGAAGTTCTTATCCAACAGCCTCTTCCCCACTGCCCAGTGCAAACTGAATATGAAAATAATTATACTGTAGACAAGCTGCTGTCTGTCCTACTTCTAGATGTTCAGTGGCAAACCTTCTACCACATTGCTAAGTGTATTTTGTTTACAAGACAGTTCACTTATGGTAAGTTCACCGTGCATACAGAATTTGCACAAGTAAATCAGCAATGGTATAAATCTGTAGAATGATAAAAGAGGATTCCTAATGTATGCAGAAGAATCCAAGTACACCAGTGTTAAAGCCTTTTTTTTTTTTAAAAGGCTCACTCCTCTGCAATAGACAATGAGGTTGCATAACCACTCATTAAAAGGAAAAAAATAAGCATCCTTCTATGTTGAAAATTAATCTGCATACCGACCTTCAACCCGTTCTTAGCTTACTTAGCTGTGTGACAGGAAATACGGATGCAGTGCAACAACATAAACAAACTCCTGCGGAGGAAACAACTCTGATGGAGACATTCATTTTCTAAATGAAAACACAATGTATTAACACACTTGACTCATGTTCTGTGCAGAACTCTTGATCTATTAATGGAAAGCTTCCTGCACCAAATGTAACTTACAACCAGTAAGATGGACAAATCAATGAGCATTGCTTTGAATTTCCTCAAGCACATGCTTTGGCAGAGCAATACTTTGCCTTTGATCGTTCACCTAACCCAAACATTAACCCCTTGTAAATTGCCAGTCTGGAACTTTTGTGGTCAATTATTTATTGCAACTCATCAAGAAGGAGTTATCAGCTGGACCAAGGCTGCTGTGTAGGAAAAGAAAACAGGTATTATTGTTTGCTCAGCACATAAAACAATGGGGAACAAAGACAGGGTTACTAGAGATCTTTATTTAGAGTGAATTAAATATATCCATATGTTCCACACAGTAAATGACATTCAATGCACTTTAGTGACTCATTGCATTTATTGCATCACAAAACATGTGTAGCTCATTAAGTTTGATGCATTACATGTATAAAGCACCACAGGTCATTTGCAAGTATTTTCAGGATGCAAACTGCCATCCCACCTCGTGCTGTCAGCGTGCGCACACACACACACACACACACACACACACACACACACGCACGCACGCACGCACGCACGCACACACACACACACACACTCTGCTTACTATGTAACACTTCAGATTTGATAGCAACCTTCAGAAGGCATCTTGGCACCAACTTAATTCTTCCACCGAGGATGACTTGTTATGAATGATGCCTTTAGGGCTTCAGCATGCTGGATAAATTCTGTTGGTTTCTTTTGGTTGGCTTGATTGAAACAGCACCGCTTCCTTTCAGACTGAAGTCAAAGAAAGGTTGGAAGAATTGTGGAAAGCTAAATAAGCATTGAAGTTGGCCAGTTACAGAATACAGTACGACTTCACTAATTTGCCTGGCATTAATCCAGACACACAGGCCCAGCAGCCCACCCCCAATGAGTTCAACACGGAGTGCTACAGCAAGGTGTCATTACACACTACGAAGTATTTACTAATGTACCATTAGCAGGATAAGAAAGGCAGAATGGTTCAGAGGAGAAAGCTAGATGTAAGGAGAACTGGGCTCTTCTTCTGGTTCTGCCACTGACTTGCTGTGTCATTGTGAATATGTTTGCAAGGCAGTGAGCACCCTTAATGACCCAAGTGCTTAACCCATTGCACGAGGTGCTCACCCCATTGAGCCCTCAAACTCTGCCCCGCATTTTACCCAGCTGCTAAGTGGGGAGAATGAGTCTGATGTATCTTTGTAAATGCTTCAGATATTGCTCTTGCTTTGACGCAGCATAAATCATTACGCTTTCTTACTGTCTCAGTTACACGCTAGTTTAAAAAAAAAACAAACAAAAAAAAACAGTGATTCACAATGGGTTTCCCAATTACCAGCATGTATCAGGGAGGTTCTCCTGCAGTGAATAATAAATACAACGTTGTGCTTATCCCTTCATCTGAGGATCAGAAAGCTCTAGTACAAACACGAAAAGCTCACATTACTTCTTGTGCTACAGGTACAGTACTTAATACCCATCTGATTCTTGGCGAAAATAGATTCAGGCATAAACCCCAGGAGTCCTGACTGCCAGTCCCTTGCTCTTGGCACACGGAAGCTGTGATCCAGACGTCCCAGCTTCAAAGTCCCAATTTGGAAGAATTTTTTCAAAAAACAGATTAGAAAACCCCCTTCATTTATTATTCTTTTTGTAGTCAAATGTTTTTTCTGGTTCCCTATACTAAACGGCACTACTGGTGAAATAACACCCACATTATAAAGTTCTAAGGAAGGAAAATAAATGAGTGGCTTAAATAAGTCACATTGTTCTCGTATGACCGGCTGTCTTGATGCTTTACCTGTTAAATATTTCTTCTCTTACCTTTCACCTTTCAAGGGTTATTTTTATTATGTATTTGTATTACCTTAGCACCCAGGAGCGATAGTCATGGGCACCCATTGTACTCGGTGGTGTATCAACACAGAATCAAAAGTCCCTGCCCTGAAAAGCTTGCAGTCTTAATAGCCAAGGTAGACACAGGGTGGGGGAAAGGGCTTATGGCAAACAAAAATGCAATCCCAGTTGGCAAGCGTTATAACGTCCTTGCTTCTCTTCTGCCCCTCAGAGCTGGAAGTTCAAAGGCCTAACAGCACAGGCATGTGTCACACAGTTCAGGTTGTTGGCCTGGAGACTCCCAAAAAGATACTTATAAAATCCTTACTGTTCTAGCTAATGAGAGATTCAGTGCCACACTTGTGCAGTCATTTTTACAAGCAATTAGAGGCTTTCTTTATGCAGATTCACAAGTGAGAAAGGAAAAAGCCCAGAGTCTTTGTGTACAATCATTGTATTCATTTCCTTAACATGGAGGTTCAGGCTTCTTCTTAAGAAAGCTGCCCCTTTCTGACAGTGGTATCTGTCAGTGTGATTGGGGAGCATATTGAACTGGACTTCCCACACCTTGCCCACCTGGAAAACTGAAGGCCGGGTGGTGGGTACATAGTCACTGCAACCCCCCAACTCCAAGCAAACTTTCTATGAGTGCCTTGGGTACCCTGGCAACCGACAGCTAAACTGAGCTTATTGACCTAGGGCAGAGGTTCTCAAACTGTGGTCCGCGGATCACCAGTGGTCCACGAGCTCCATTCAGATGGTCCGCGGATAGTTCCTTCTATGGTGCGCACCTGCGCAGGCGTGGCTCCACTAATTAGGTGCCTGGACCTGGAGAAGATGCACATGTAAGGTGAGGTGGTGGCCTTGGGGGCGATAGGGGGTAGGTGGGAGGGACCAGTGGGTGAGGTAGGGGAAATAGGAGGTAGGTGGGAGGGGGATGTGGGGTGAGAAGAGGGGGTAGGGGGAATTTGGGATGTGCAGGGCTGCAGCGCCAGAGAAAGAGGTGACTTTCTCCAGCTTCAGGGCTGCGGCTGCTGGGGAGAGATGGCCCTCCTTCCCAGCCCCAGCTCAGGGGCCAGGGCTGCCCAGAGGGGGGGGGCAAGTGGGGCAATTTGCCCCAGGCCCTGCAGGGGCCCCCACGAGAATATAGTATTCTATAGTATTGCAACTTTTTTTTATGGAAGGGGCCCCCGAAATTGCTTTGCCCCAGGCCCCCTGAATCCTCTGGGCGGCCCTGTCAGGGGCTGCCATGGTCGGGGAGAGACTACTGATATTAAAATATGAGTTGTGTGCTTTTATTTGTAGAACAAAAACACGTTAATTATTCTTTAGGTTTTTTTATATAGCACTTTTGTCCAAAGTGCTTTACAATAGTTAGCTAATGGTACAAACGACATTTGGAAAGATCATTAAGTGGACCGCTGAGATCCTCAGCAATTTTCAAGTGGTCCGCGGAAAAAAAAAAAGTTTGAGACCCACTGACATAGGGGTTGATCTTACTCCACTGAAGTACGTGAGAGTTTTGCCATTGACTTCATGCCTCTAATTACTTGGATTTACTCTGCTGTTGGTAAGACCAGAATCTAACCCCACAGGGACAGAGACAAAGAGACAGAGAGAGTGCACTCACGTCTATCAGTTATTAGCTGTTTTTGGAATGAACTAAATGTATTTCATTACTTCCCAGGGATTGTATTTAGTCAGTCTGTAGACTTAAGATGATTCCATTATTACCCGATCCCATCTCAGTTATTGCTTGGTATCCTGGGCAATTCACAATTTTTAGATTATTTTGTGATACACTCTGATTCACTATGGAGGAGGGAAATGGAAACGCAGTGGACTGGCGCACATTACAGTTAGTAACTTTTAAGGGAAGTGGATGCTTTATTTCTGCTTTTCCTATTCTCTGGTTATAAAAGAAATAACCCTGCTGAGTAAAATGTCATGGGCTCCTTGTCCAATGACCATATTAAAGTGAACAGTCTGATCTGCGTGTACAGAGTGGTTTAACTATCTGACTCTGCTTGGACGTATAGGATTAGGTGCTGAGAACTTTGAACTCCAGCTGAAGTCATTCAGTGGGAGCTGAAGGTACTTAGCACCTCTTAGATGTGGCTCAGTAAGTGGCAGGACCAAACCACTACAGAACATGAAGATAATTTTGCTCCTGGCTCTCAAAGCCTGATTCGCCTCTTTCTGACACCACTAAAAATCCATCATCTTCAATGCAGCCACTACTGAGTTGCCCCAGTCTAAGTGAATGGAGAATCAGATCCTCATTGTCCCACCATTACTGTGATCTAAACCAAAGCAAAATCCTGACACACCGTTTGATTTATAAAGCCAGCTTCTGGCCCCTTGCATTAACCATGTCTGCATTAGCAATTTCCTTCACATTTCCAACCACTGCGCCTCCAACAGTAGTACCAATTGCAGGATGTAGCTAGGCCTCTGGTGTTTCAACTGGATTGTCATGTAAACCAGCTTTGAACAGGGTCAGGTGACATAATAGTTAAGGGCCAGATTTTCAAAACAGCTCAGCGCCCAGCAGGTGACTTGGGAACAATGGCTGCTGCCAGAAAGTGAGCACTGTTGGAAATCTGACCGCTTCATGTAAGATTCTCCCTTTCCACAGTGCTAGTGATTTTAGGGGTCTGGTTTTGGATGCCCAATGATCTTCTGAGGGAAGGTGCTCACGCTTGTCCTGGAAACCAGGCCTTTTCAAGATGTCTCAAATTGGGCACCCAAAAAATGAAGGATTCTCCAAATCATTAGTTAAAGATAGGTGGAAATGCCTAAAAGGGAGTTGAGCAGTTTTGAAAATCTGACCCTAGATTGTAAGCTCGTTGGGACAGGGGTTGTGTTTGTACAACACCTAGCACAATGAGTTCTTGGTCCAAGACTAGGACTCCGAGGTCTTTGATAATACAAATAAATAATAACATGCCAGCAGCTGGTCTGCACCAACATTTCTAGTATAGTCCCTACTGGGGAGCTGTTCCAAGGGAAAAATTGAAGAAAAAATGCTGCTGTAGACACTTCCCCAAGTTCTCTTTTCAGTGAAATGTAACGAGATCGTTATTTTTTGACCTCTGTAGTTGATGTTAGCATTGCTTTGTTCAAATACAATACAGTGAAGTATCAAATATGGATTTATTAAAATTCCTTTTTTTAAACAAAATGTTCTATTCTCTAAGTCTATAAAAGTCAACAGAACAGCTGTTAATTACAGAAAGGGGGTGTGCTGTGTGGGGGGTGTTAGAGATGAAAAGAGGAAAAAATAAAATACAGTGTGATACAGCAACTCATTATTAATGTGAAAAAACCCCTCAGTGACACACAGAATGAGCTAAGCTGTACTAGGAGACCGCCTCAAAAGAACACACAGTCTGGAAGGAATGTTAATACCGATACACTTGCAAAGCCAATATAAGATAAAACAAGAAGAAAGTTTGGAATAAGACCCATCATGCAACATCCCTAATAGCCACCCCAAAAGCAGTTTTTAAATTGTTTGAAATCTTAAGATAAGAAAAATCTGGTTCCATCTGAGCACATTATAAGTATGCTTTGCTAACAGTTTTCACAGAAGGAGAAAACAATATATTTGGTTTTCAGTGGAAGCTATTTTCTTTTCCCTAAGAAGCATTTTGCAGATGGTTTATAAGAGGAACATAAAATAGAATGCAGATCAGTGCAGACCCATCTTTATATATATACACGTCTCAATTCAAGTTACCATACAATGAATTTAACAGATAATTTTCAGAAAAGCCCTGCTGTCAAAAGTGTGTCATTTAAATAGTTATTGTTTCTGTTAATTTCCCCTTCAATATATGGGCTCATATCCTCAGCTCGTGTAAGTCAACATAGCTCCCCTGACCTCAATAGAATTACACCAATTTACAGGAGCTAAGTATCTGTCCCCCGTTTTCTTATTCTGCAGGTAAACAGACAATAGATTTCCTCTTTCTGTTAACATTAGCAAATGAAAATTCAGCCACATGTGGTGTTATATTGTGATACACAAGCTAAGTATCTTAGAATCATAGAATCTTCTTAATGTTTATATTGTGATATAACTGAGCCAGCCAGACTCATCTGCTTTCTGCAGCCATTCTCTGAGATAGACCAGATTTTTTTGGCAGTAGGACCAGATGGGATGACAATTTATGCTAGGGCAATTTTCACTGTGGTGGTGTTGTGATTATTAGACTTAAAAATTTACCCTAAGCAACTGTGAAGAGTATGTGAAAGTTCATAGCATGTCACCATAATCTATGACTCGCCGTCTGCTTGAGAATTAACCATGGGAAAAAAGTCAAGTTATTTTCAATAAATGAACGTTATGAACAGGTGCAGGGAAACCAAACAGAAAAACTGAATTAATCCAAACAAAAATGGCCTACTAATCATCAGTGAAGGACTACAGTAAAATACTACTTAGTAAACAAGAAAATGTGGGAACAAAGTTACCTATGCCAAATTTGGCCTTATAGAAACAGATTTAGTTGGTGTACAAAATAATGAGGATAAAACATGCCACCCACTTTGATTCCTTTTTGGGTTCTTAAAAAGACACATTGAAAAAAAGGAATTATTTTCCTCCAGCTAATCCCCTGACCAGCCAACACAGCAACTCACCTTGATTCATCTCAGCTTCCTCGACCTAAGTCAGGAACTGATCAGGCAAAGGAGGTTCTTCCAGAAAGGAAGGCCAGTTGGCTTGCTCTTCTTTAAGGAACTTTGTTTTCACCTGTGAGAGCTGAAAGTCATCACACAATCATGCCATCCAATCCTCAGCCCATCGGTGGGAATACCCAATTCCCCGCACTGCACAGGCAAGTAAGATCCTGTAAGTTGTCCATTCCCTTGTTGTGTTACTTTCTCACCTCCCTCTTTTCTCCCATTCTTTCTCCCATTCTCTCAGCTTTTCATTGAATCCTAAAATCAACTATAGTGCATTCATCCAAATCTGCCTTGTCTAAGGACAAAGGATCCAAAAGATGACATCCCTGACCAGAGCATGAGCCAGGGTCCAAGCAGCAGGTATTGTGGCCGACTTGCCAGCCAAAACATCTACTCATAACTATCCAGCAGTCCAGTGTTCCAAAAACATCAACAGAAGCCATATTTCACCCATCTTTCCTATTCTGTCTCCCCTACCTTGTGTCTGTCTGTTAAGAACAGGATCAGTAAATGCCCTTCCCACTGAGGGTAAAATTAACCTTTTCCTTATCAAAGAAAGATTATTCTGAAAATAAGAGACTGATATTTTGTCTCCAAAAGGAGAAGGACTTTAAAGGTTATCATTAAGTTTGTTTTGCATAATCCCTCAACCACAGTTTCAATATGAATGTGTGTTTTTTCTTTCTTGTTCTTTCTTGTGTTTAATCAATACACTTTCTATTTGAATTAATGCTTTTGGGTGTTTGCCAAATAACCAGGTAGAATCAGGGTCTCTGTAGAAACATAACCCAAACCTATCTATCACTGTTTAATGTTGGACAGCAAAAGGGCTTATAAACACCTTTAAATCTTTAGGCCTTGGAGATCAATATCAGTACAACAGTGTGTATTGTAGATACACACACATATATACAGTGATTGCCATTAAAAGGTCAGCATTAGTCAGCAGTTATCATGACACATTATCTGTGATACCACTGTAATACTACACACCAGTACTGTGGTGATGGGTGCCAGTGATGATTGTGTGTGTGTGTGTGTGTGTGTGTGTGTGTGTGTGTGTGTGTGTGAGAGAGAGAGAGAGAGACATTTAATATTCCAGGTATGGGGAAATACTGCATTTTTCTCAGGTAACACTAGATGGTAACTGCAGGTAAATGTTGAATTTTTAATAGCTACCACTGTGTATACATGATATATATATATATATCTTATATAGATAAAATATTTACTGTAAGACACATCCACACATTCCTCTGTACAGTTTGAGGAGAAAATAGATACAGGAAAAAGCAGTTATCAGTAAGTAATCTGATTTTGAGATAAATGACAATTACACCCCTCCCATTTGCTTGTCAGAAGTACAAGCAAAGTTGTGGCTCTTCATTAAAAATAATAAACACACTATGACAGAATAGTACATAATTTATTAACAAAAATTTTAATAAATCTGAAGAAAAAAAGTCTTTGGTGACACTATCTATAAAACAACCTATCTTTGATGGTAAACCTATAATGTTATACAGGTTAATGAAGTAAATCAAGTAATATGGCTTTGTAATTTTTTTCTCTCTCTCTGTTACACACTTCCTTGAAGTTTAATTACACCATATTATAGTCAAATGGGGGGAAGAGGGGACGCTTTAAAAAAAAGATGTGGCAGCACTATGAAAACATTGGTAATACATTAGAAATTTTTTCCCCCAAATGTACATTTTATACAAAATAAGGTATGATTTTTTTTGTTTGCTTTACAATTGCCCATCTAAGTATTCCCAGTTTGATTTTTCATCCTTTTCAATCATATACTATACATATTTTCTCTCAAAATAAATATACAAGATTATGTACACTGTCACAAGGCCCATTTGATCACCCCTAATTTCAGTGTGAAATGATAATTCATGTCAACGAGGGAGAAAAATCCTAATGCATCAGGTGGTTACAAAGAAATTAACTACAGCTGTTAGAAAGCATGTAATGACATAAAATAAATGGTAAATAGGCCAGCTTGACATCACTTTACGCAAGAGTGAGACGTACAAAGCTTGGAGGACTGTTTCATTATCCTAGAGACAACGGCTCTGATCCTGCAGTGGGCAGACCCCGGCACCTGCAGAAAGCTCAGCTGACTTCTACAGGGCTCTGAAAAGGATAATGGGGCCATCTATGTGGAGTCCCATTGAAGTCAATAGATCCCACTGTAGGACTGGGCTACTGTCCTTCACAGTAATGTTTCTTTGCACCTTGCTAAAGCAGCAGTTTCCAACAGCAAAGCCAGACTGGAAAACAAATCCATCCTTTCTTTGATGTAAGAGACTGCTTGATTTGGGGATTTAACAAATAGATTTTGATCAAAAAAGGTATTATTACGACAACCACATACTATTCTTTTGTTTTGGGTAGGGGAGACAGACACAAGTACGTTGCATTTTAGGCAGGGGAAAGAGAGGGTTTTGTTTTTTAAGGACACAAAATCTATGTACAGCTGAATATAGGCTGGTACAATTGTTTCAATGTCAAATGATCACTTCCATTTTTGACATAAAATGTTTTTTGGAAAAGACCTATTTTAAAAGAGGGGCTCATTGGTAAAAGATTAATTTCTTTGTCAAACCTGGCTCTAAAAAGAAATTGAAATCTCAACTTGATCAAATCCATGGTGGATTCAAATGGAAAGGTAGATCAAAGTGCTCGATAGCTGCACATCATGATGAAATCGTTGCACAGCTTAAACATTCACATTTAGAAAAAGTTGTGGTAATAATCAGAGTTTTTCAAAAATGGAAGGATAGCAAATGAGATCTCACCCAGCCCCAAGGCGCTGGGGAGGGAGCCAGGCATTCTCTAATCCTGGAAGTTTGCCCCTACTTTTGTGACTCGTTTTTCTCATTATGAAACCCTCCTCCAGCAATGGGTCTCATTCAAACAACAACCAAGCAGGGATTCTTTTTTAATAAATTCAATTAAAAATTCATTACTTCTCCCAACCCCTGATCCCTGTTTTTATTCTGTTTTAATGGCATGGATCTATTCACATACATCCAAGTCACCCCAGATGAAATTAAGGTTGGTAACCTTTACTAAAGGCCACATGCTTAACACTCCTTCAAGTCAGCAGGCATTCAAGTACCTGTAACGTAAAGGTTAACAAACAAACAAACCTAGAACAGAAAAACCAAGAGAGGAAAGCAACAAGGAGAGACTTTTGCTTGAGCACCATTTGAATTAAGAAAAAAATAAACACTGACACATTCATAGGACATGATAAAGGAGGATTTTGTTTGCTACAGAAACTGCACAGCCCTGTACGGCATAGTGACATGTGAGGGTGTGAAACATGCTTAGCATCCTTCAGGAGCACTGGCTGATAAAGTTTTCACTGTGGCTAATGCATAAAGTTCTAAACTGGATCTGCATCCAACTCTCAAAACTCAGCGAGGAACTGAATCGCCACACATGGGCAGAGAGATCTATGGCCATTAGCAAGGTTGGCAGTGAGATGCATTCTTTGCTAGAGAGATGGCTATGCCTTGGTAACGTGTTATACAGAAAAGTGTCTCATACCTATCCGAAACCGTTCTCAAGTTCAGCTTTTTATAGTTGCTTCTTTAAGTAGTGATTTGTAAACAGAAAGAGCCTTGAACGATATTCAGATTTAGCCCCCTACTCTCTTTTTGCCACCCATGGAAACGACATAAAAAGAATGTTGAAGAGATGCTGTCAAAGAGTTTTAGCCCAAGATTTCACCTGCTGCGCTTTAAAAATGGATAATACCCACTCCCCTTTCTTAAGAACCCATCCTACTCTGCCAAGAAAGCACATTACATAAAATAGGGGGGAGGTCTAGCTCAGTGGTTTGAGCATTGGCCTGCTAAACCCAGGGTTGTGAGTTCAATCCTTGAGGGGGCCACCTAGGGCAAAATCAATACTTAGTCCTGCTAGTGAAGGCAGGGGGCTGGACTCGATGACCTTTTGGGTTCCCTTACAGCTCTATGAGATAGGTATATCTCCATATTAAAAAAAGAAAAGAAAAGCAGAACTCTGGGCATTATTTTTATATAATGAACTAGCCCCCCCAACCTTCAGGCACTTCTCCTGCTGGCTAGAGGCCCGTTACCTAGCTCCCAGAGCGAGCTGCTGAAACAGCGATGTGCTTGTCCACAAACAAGACAAACAAACCAGGAGCTGTGCTGGGCTTGTCCACTACTTTGAATGACAGGACAAAATGTTCACAAATGGGTGCCTTGAAGATAGGCCATATTTTAGCACCTAAATAAGAGGCCTCAAGAAAGGAGACCCAATGGGAGCAGTTGGGTGATCAGCACTTTTGAAAATCAGGCCAACAGAGTTTGGTCTCTTGCTCCCTAATTGGCAACTGCAAAAATTAGAGTAAGGAAAGTTCAAAAGACCTTGGCAGTGTCCTTTATGGGGTTTGGCTCAGACTTAAGTAACACAGCCAGGAACTTGAGAACTCTGCCCCTAACTCACTGTATTGTACTTGGTTATTGCGGTTCATATGGAAAGAAAGCCACTGGTTGGAATATCCCGACAGGAGATCATGTACTAACAAACAGTAATAGTATTGTGCACTTCTATATCTTACTGCTGAGGAGCTTATATGTTTTGCTACAAACATTAATTAAACTTAATCACCCCTCCAGGAGATAAACATTACTATGTCAATTTTACAGCAGGCTAAACTGAGGCACACAGTGATTAAGTGATTTGACCAAAGCCACATGCGGAATCAGTGGCTGAGTTAGGAATAGAACCCAGTAACTCTGACCCAACCACCTTCACTCTTTCTCTGGCTTCGAGAGCATGCTCTCTCCATCCCCTGTATCAACTGTCTAGACCAGGTGTTCTCACAACAATTTTTTTGATGGCCTCAGAGTGCGGCCACCAACTCTTGCTGGTAGCTACTCTGACAATTTTTCCTAAAATATTTAATTAACTTTAGGAAAAAACGAACAAATATGCACATATACATGTCCAAATCATTGTAATTTATTTATGTTGGTTTTTGGGGTTTTTTTGCAGATAAAAATAACGTACAGTTGTCTCTATTCTTTACTGGATCTAAACAGAATTGAAACACTAATAAGGTGCTTTGCACGTTCTTGTCTTTTGTTGTTGTTTTTAAAAGAGTTGCTGGCTAGTAAGTCTGCTGCAGTGAAAAGTGATGCTAGCATATTAATATCACTTTGCACAGCCTCCCAGCTAGCTGCTGTCTGCTGTGAAAAGTGATATTAACAAACATACAAGTATCACTTTTCACAGCAGACTTACTCAGCACCAGCAAGCCAGGAGCCAAAGTAAACCCTGGATGGGAAGGTGGACAGGGAGGCAAGTGGGCCAGGGGCAATAAGGGGAATGGGTGGGGGGCTGGCAGAGGCAGCAGGGGCCAGGGGTAATGGGGGGTGGGGGGTGAGCCCAGGGCTGGAGTCTACTGCTGCACAGCCAAGGGCCAAGGCTGGAGCCTGCTGTGGCACAGCTTGGGGGATAGAGCTTTGTGCCCTGCACCCGGGGAATGGGGCCTGGGGATGGACCACAGGGCAGAGATGAAGCCCCACGCCTGGAGCCTGCTGCTCACCACCCCAAGGCTGAAGCCTGATCCCACCGTCCCCACAGAAAGGTGGGGAACTCATTGGCTGCCTGCTCCTCCAGCGTTTGTGTCCCCAGAGGGGAACAAGGCCCAGCCCCTGCTGGTGGCTCCATGGGAAGGGCCACTGCTTTCCCCCCCTCTCCTCCAATCACCACCCAGGAGTGTGGCCACAAGAAAAGTCCCTGGTGGCCACATTTGAGAAACACTGGTCTAGACACAAAGGAATGAGGTAAGGAATGCTCTGCAGTAGTTTTATCTGGGACCAAAGTCACACCTTCTTGCTGTTATTTTAACACACTTTTTTGAGCGTGATTATTGTTATCAAATACCCAGAGACATCTCGCGGAAATATGTGACAGTTAAAACAATTGATAAAAGTGCTTATTTATCCAATAGATTGTAATCGCTTCTTTTTAGCTTAAATCAGTGTTTTTATTTTATTCCCACAATTTAAACATATACGTAACTAGTTCACACTATGGCGTAAATAACGGAAATGTTTCTGTTTGAAATGAGAAAACCATTTGTGAGTTATAAGGAGAACAGAAAAGCACCTGGAACTACCAGATCTATCTTTGGGCCAGATTCTACCTTGAGTTACTGTGGGTTAAATCTGGAGTAACTACTGCCACTGATAGACATACTCCATACCAACAGAACTCCAAGATGGAATCTGGCTACTTGCTTTCACTCTTACAACTACAAAATACCTAGACTGATTTGATTTTCCTCAATACAACTGGTTTCAGGCAAAGTCCTTATAAGCCAAGCTCCTCCTCCCATCCCCCTTCAAAACAAGGGGATTAAAATGGGAATGTTGACAGACCCTTAACTATTGTGACATAAATAATGCCACCATGATACATATTCCCATGTGCACAAGAAGAGCAACTCATGCAAACTGTAGCTTACCCATCACTGTAGCTTTAGCTGCTATATTTTCCTCCACTCATAACAGGTATATAATTAAAACAGAACTTCCAAACTCCTGCCACACCCTGATGAGAGAAGTCAGGATGATTTCTTATGATTCATTCATAACTCGAATATAACCACCACCAATAAAAGGCATTGGATTCCTCCTCTTTGACTTCCATCCTCTCTGTTTTGTTCTCTGTGCAAACCAGACAATTGACTAATCTTTCCTAGGCATCAATCTTTTTTCCCCATTTAAAAAAATAGGGTTTAATTGTCTTTGTTCCCTAAACAGAAGGATCTTAACTATGCTTCACTAAATGGACATTCTTCCGCTTTCCCTCTGTGCAATAGAATGGTTGATACATTTACTGTCAATTGACTTGAGCAGTGAAAGAGAAAATTAAAAAACTAAAACCAAAAAAGGCATTAAGTGAAACAATGTTTAATTTCTGTCCTGTTTGTGCTTGATTTTTTTTTTTTGAAACTGCTGCATTTTCTACCTGTGAGAGCTGAACTTTTAATTTTGCAATTTTCATTCAGTTTTCCCTGCAATGATATTAAAATGCTTGTAAGAAAGCAATGGCAGCTTCGAATGTTTGTAAGAAAGGAATGGCAACTTGGAAATAGTCACACCCAACACCATTTTGATTAAAGAAAGAACTCTGTTTTTAATAGTTGTGGGTTTTTTTGATCATTAAAAAAGTTTTAACCTGCATAGCAATCATTTCAAAAATAATTATTTAATGTTCCATAATGAAACTGTACACAACCTAGTCTTGAACGACAGAAGCCTGGGAGGTGGTTTGAAGCAGTCCAGCACAATGATTCCTTGGAGCCACACAACTCTGCTTTCCACTTGCATGTGTTTTTGTCCTCGTTACAGTCTGGCTCCAAGTGTCCGTGGATCTGCACTGGGCATGGAGAACAGTTCAGGCCCCTCAGCAGGGCTCCTCAAAGTCGTTCAATGTCTCGATATTTCTTCCTCAGGATGGAGACCTGATCTTTAAAGAGGACAGGGTCAAGCCTCATCTGAGAATGGATCAGCGGCATATAGCCAAACCAGCTGGCGAAAGTGTTCATGCAGCTCTGCCGCTGGGCAAAATGATCTGGGTCAGCCCAGCGGGAAGCCCTGGAAGTCTGAATGGAGAGAAAGGAAATGCTAAGTCATCGTGTCAACAACGCTCTGTAAATGGCAGGAGACAAGATGTTACCAAGGCTGTGCTGTGAGGTGATCTCAGCACCTCATCACCTGGCTCTAAAACCTCAACATAGGGCTGAAATTTGGTAAGAAATACATAGCTGGTACACCTCTACCCCGATAGAACGCTGTCCTCGGGAGCCAAAAAATCTTACCACATTATAGGTGAAACCGCGTTATATCGAACTTGCTTTGATCCGCCGGAGTGCGCAGCCCCGCCCCCCCGGAGGGCTGCTTTACCGCGTTATATCCGAATTCGTGTTTTATCGGGTCGCGTTATATCGGGGTAGCGGTGTAGCTACAGTTCAAGCCACATGGATCAAATTCTGACCTTAGTAACAGCTGGACAACTTATTATTACTTATTATTTGTATTACAGTGGCGCCTAGGAGCCCGAGTCATGGACCGGGACCCATTGTGCCAGGCGCTGTACAAACCGAAGAGAAAGACAGTCTCTGCCCCAAGGGGCTTACAGTCTAAGTGTAAGGCAAGAGACAACAGATGGAGACAGACAGATGGGGGAATACAAGGAAATAATGAAACAATATTGGTCAACATGATAAGCAGTGCATGCCTTTGCCTTTGTGACTGTTAAAAGTCTTTTGTCTTATGATGATCATTAGGCTTGTTTAGAACAGAAATATCTCGGAATACATCCCCTGAAATACGTCAAGGCATTACTCTAGAATCTCTCTATTTCAACCCAATTCCCAGATTATTTTTGATAGCGGACAATAAAACATTACTCCCCCGCAAAAGGCCAAGCCATTGGGGGTGCAAATGTCAGAGCTAACTGTGCAACCCTCAAGCTATATTCTAAACACACGTCATCAGTGGGCACCCATGGCAGCTTGACTAGCCAGAGTGCTCACGTAAGAGCTTCAAAATGGCCCCTAAACTAATGGCTCAGGTGCCACTGAGGTCTATGAGAGTTGGAGGAAGCCAGAAAATGCCTAATTCTGGGAGTTGACGTTGGAGTCAATTTCAGTGGAGAATGTTGAGCATCTCACAGGACTGAGCCCTAAGAGATGAACACTGTAACACCATTATAGTTTGTCAGGTCAAAAATTCATTTTGAGGGCCCAGTCCTGCATCCCTTATGCATGAGTAATTCCACTGAGTTCGTGAGTCCAGTGGAACTTCTTAATGCAAAAACTCACTCAGGTGTGTAAGTGTCAGCATGATCAGGGCTTTAGAATATTGCCTACAAATAAATGGCACTGCAGGTGCACAGACAGCACAGCACGGTGGATGGAGCCAGCACAATACACTTCGATAGAGAAGTAGAGAAAATAAACTGGAATCACAGAAGTGATTACATCCCATCAGGTCATGCTAATAATATAGCACTTTTCAAAATTAGTATGAAAGCCACATTTCGTATTTACCTAAAATACTAACAACCTTATTTTCAGAGGTTCTGATCATCCACAACTCCTATTAAGGTCCATAGCAGCTATGGGTACTCAGCACCTCTGAAAAATCAGGCCCTAAAAGCTTCGAAGGAGTTGTTATTCTCTATTTGGAAAATAATGCACCTCACTGTATGTAGGAACCCACTCAATCCAAAACAATTCTTTGAAACAACAGACTAAGTGCTCAGAAAGTGCCATTAAAATCGATTTTGTGCCATCTCTCATATGTTTGCATGACACTTTACTTTTGTTTGTACTGCAATTTTTTTTTAAACAACGGAAACTCAAGGTGTGTTCATTAAATGTTAAAACAGTGATAGAGTCAGGAAAACTGGCCAGTTTAACTCGAACAGTAGATTATAATGTGTACTAATCCCAGACACTTGATTATATGTAATCACAACAGGGCAGGCTAGGAAAAGTGTGCTGGAGGATTATAGAAGACAGCCAGCCATGAGCATTGAATTTCCATATGACTATTAATTGGTGTCACAACCTTAAGGTTCTGTTATGTTAATTTTTTATTCGTCTTTTCAAGGGATTATGAACATAGACCATTCAGTTTGTTTTAGGAAACAACTGTAGTTCATTTTTCACTTACATCACCATCTCCTGCAAAGGCAAGCCTGTGTGTAGTCTGAACTGAAGAGCCAAAGTACAGCTCTGTGGATAGCAGAAGGTACCTTCTGAATGGTGCAGATGGAGGCATTTTGGCCATGTCAGGCCCTCTTCTGGGTGCTTCAGTGAGCACACCAACCAGTGGTATCTGTGGCACCAGAGCACTGAATTGTTAGTACTATCAATTGGAGCCATGGTTATGCCCTCATCCAACTCCCATCTTTCTCTTTGGTGTGCAATACTGGTCTCCTTTCTTCCCTCCAACACAATAGCAGCACTGGCCATGGGCTGCCTCCTGCACAGATCTGCTGGGGGCGCTCTGTGTCCTCTACTCCCACGACTCACTTATGCAAGGCAAGAACAATAGAACGACATGCTTGCAAAGTTTCCGTGTTATAAAAGGTATTCTTTTCAGGGGGCAGGATCCTTAGCTAGTAGCTGGAAAAGGCAAACCTGCTCACTATGAAAACTAATTTTCAAATAAATAATTCGCCTAGGAACTACAGAGGCTGTTGATCATATTGTGTCAGCAGCGAGACAAATATAACAGCATGTGGATGGTTTTTCCTTATCTCCTTAATGAAGCAACTTGAAATAAACATTTGAAAATAACAAATTACATCTGTTGTGACCCAGTTTAAGAACACTGCTCCAGTCACATTGAGAATGCGATATTATTTTTAAATAGCACAGAGATTGGTCTGTACATTACATTCATTAATAATCATTAAAAAAAAATTTTTTTTTTAGAACGGCACAATAGGCTTGCATTAGAAAATTCTCTTAACTGAAATTCAGCTGTCATGGAATCCATTACATGAGTTTAACATCACCATGAATAAATAAAACAACATGGGAAAATGAGGGAGAGGACGTTGCATTCCACAGGCAGATATTTACCATCTCTATTGCTGGATTTTCCTTCGGTTCATGGGGAAGGGATAGCTCAGTGGTTTGAGCATTGGCCTCCTAAACCAAGGGTTGTGAGTTCAATCCTTGAGGGGGCCACTTGGGGATCTGGGACAAAATCAGTACTTGGTCCTGCTAGTGAAGGCAGGGGCCTGGACTCGATGACCTTTCAAGGTCCCTTCCAGTTCTAGGAGATGGGATATCTCCATTAATTTCAAAAATGTTCCCAGATCCATTCATGATTTTATCAAACAAGGAATCATGAAAAATTGAGCAGAATTTCATTCAGCCCAGAGGTCTCCTACAAAACATGTCTGGTCTGGAAGTGAAAAGTGATCAAACATGCTCTAGTCACATACCTGCCCCATCATGGTCTCCTTATACTGTTTTTTCTGTGTTACTTTGATTGGAGGCAGTTTTGTCACAGCGGACACCAAAAAATTCATTAGAATGTCCTCACAATTGGCCAGTTGGTCCACCATATTCTTCAGGCTGGCAGGCAGGTAATGAGTGTACAGGTAGTGATAATATCTAGAAAGCCAACAACAGGGGCATTAATGCAAGTCTTTGCCTTACTGGGGCTTATGGACACCACAGGATTTCAATCCCAGTTGAGGCCATAACTCACTGTGCCCCCATGGGCACATCATGGGACCTTTGTTGCCTCATCCATCAAACCAGAAAAGTGGGGAGAAAAAAGCAGAATGATACGATGAACTAAGCTATTAGGGATACAAAAATTAAAAACTCCACTGGGCCTTTCACAATTAGTGGGAGAGAAATAGGGTTGACTTTAAATCTTAAGCAAGATAATGCAAGACTAGAATTCAGACGAGCCCACGTGCATTGTCGTAGCCAAGGTGTGTAACTGTAAGGAAGAGCATGTGGAAGCAAGAAAATTTAGCAGGTGTGGTTGGAGAGAAAATGGAATGTGGCCTAATAAGGCTTTCACAACTGCAGTTCAGATGATTCTGTTGTGGACCTAACTAAATCTAGATCCCTCTTTAACCGGTGCCTACTTCCTCCTTTGTGGGGAGTGGATCAGATACAGCAGTATAATTTGACTTTATTAAAAGCTAAGAGAGGCCTCCTATCTACCCCTGCTCTACTGAAGTGGTAATAATGTGAATTCTCGCCACTATACGGTGCCTGAACTGCAAGGGGTCACTGCACTAAAGATTCAAGCGTGGGTGGAAGAGTTAGCAGGTCTACCGGCCAGGACAGTCAGCTACCACAAACCCATAGTCAGTCTGGCACCAACCTTCACTCCTTTGCACTACAGGCCATTTGGCCCAGGAGTTTAATAAATTTGGGGCTTCTTTGAAGTGCATAATTCCTGGTGTTAAAAAGAGCAGTTAGACTGCCTCAAAATACAAGTGACTTCAAAAGAGATCCAGGGAACACAGTTATTATTACCAGATCCCCAGAGCGAAACTGGGAATTTAAATCATTACCCTATAAACAGAGGAGAGCTTCATCTATTCTCTACCTATGTTTCCAATAGGATTCTCCCCCCCACCCCTTTTTTTTTTGGAGGGGAGACAAGAGTTCCTTTTTTGGGGAGAGGGAATGATAAGATTTTCATTCCTTCTTTCAGTCAGGAACAAATTTATTCACCACCTTTAATAAAATAAATAAATAAAAATAAAATAATAATAATAAAGACAAAGATGCTTTGGTTTCTTACTTGTGGTAAATAGCAGCTCCTGTCAATACCATGGAATAGTCATTAGTCCATTTGGATGTATAGCCCCATCTCTCCTTAGTATTATCCCAAAAGTGACTGCGAGCAGGGTACCCTACAATCCTCTCTGGAAAACTCTGCCATACTGTAAAGGCAAAATCCACCTGCAGGCAAAGACACATGCCAAATGAATAATCAAACTGTTTCAGTAATTGTCAACAAAACAAAATATTATCTTGCCACTAATTCATAATTCAAAATCTTGGAACTGTTGCAAAACATTAATTCGGTGTATTCATCAGTAAATTAAAGCGATTGCTTGACATTTTGCCCTATAATTATGCACATTTTAATTTTTTCTGTTAAAGGAAGTCTTGAGCACTGCAGCATTACATTAACATTTTGCAGATATGCCCTTTACAATTCAAACCTTTTCAAATAGAATCGTATATGGGTGTGCATTTATACTTCTATGCCAGGGATGGTCAAACTTACTGACCCTCCAAGCCGCATATGACAATCTTCAGAAGTTCGAGAGCCGGGGTGCCACTGCCAGGGCTCGGGGCTTCAGCCCTGCCACAAGGTGTTGGGGCTAGGGGCTTCTGCCCTGCAGAGTTGGGGGGTCTCGGGGCTTCAGACCCGTGGGAGGCATCTGCTGGGGCTCGGGGCTTCAGCCCCACTCCCGCTGAAGCCCCAAGACCCCCTTCCCTGCTGCCATAAGTGCTGGAACTAGGAGTTGAAGTGGTTTCAATTATATACAGGGTTTACAGTTTGGTTTAATGACTCTCAGCACCCCAACTATAAAAATTATTCCAGCACCCCTGCCTGCTGGGCAGAAGCTCCTAGCCCCACCACGCCGCTGCAGGGCAGAAGCCCCGAGCTCCCCCAAACAATCTGCTAGGCTGAGAATGGAGAGGGCATGGAGGGCTTCAAGAGCCTCACTTTAACTGTAAAAGAGCCACAGCTTGGCCACCCTGTTCTATGCCATTGCATATCGCCTCATCCTGCACCTTTAAGCATCTCAACTATACTCTGTGCATGAATTCAATGTTATTAACCTGAAGCATTTTAAAATCATACGTCAGGTCCTCCAAAAACAATGAGATTCGCTCAAAAATCATGTTTTTTTTTTTTAAATAATAAATATGGGGTTCTATCTATTTTCCTTCTGGTTTTTCTGCTTTTAGGATACACTTGGGTCATGTTTTTAAGTTTTTCTTTGCAGCCATGACGGGCAAAAACTTACTAAAAATAGATGAGATTCTCATGTAGTTAACATGACTCCAGGAACTGGGGCTTTCTGAAAAATACTTTATCAGCAGCCTCATGATAACATTGTGAGAGCTGGCAACACTGCTAATTTCTCTTTAATATTCCCGCCTCTGAGCACAAAAAAAAAAAAAAAAAAAAAAAGGGTTGCAGGAGGTTAGGAAGCCCATCAAGAAGAAGAAGGGGAGCAAAAGTCAACTATAAATACCTGGGCCAAAATCATGCAAACCTACTGAGAGCTACACCTCAGTTCCACACTAAAACCATTAATCTGCACTGATGCCTGAAGTTCAACCTAGACTCAGACAAAACTTTGCTCAAAAAACCTCTCAATGAACCTTTCAGCAAACATGACCAGAGTTTCAGGTTTGTGGTGTTAAGGAGTCACACATATTTCAGCTTTAATACAGTAACACTTCTGTTAGAACAGTTACATTTCCGTGTAATTATTGCCAGAGCTTTTTCATTTACAAATTAGTGTGTGAGAGAGAAGAGACACAAACATATTGGAACATGCAGTTAGAGGCATATTCTATTCTTTCATGTTATTTGAAGGAACTTGAACCAAATGGAAAGCCAATGCAGCTAAAGTTGTTAATTCTTGTGATAATGATTTGGATGAGATCTGAACTAACACATCAAAGTACTAAAGTTGATCTTAAGGACCTTTCCTGTAAAACCTGACATCTGTTTTCTTTAGATGAGTTTGAGAATCTCAGGTTAAGAAAAATAAGAATAAACCATCTATATCTACAAATACCTACTACTACTAATAACCCAGCTAATGCCCTCACTCATGTATTGTTTAAATATCTGTCCTTGTAATGGAAAGAAGCATTAAAACAAGCTGAGATCCCTAGGAGAAGACGAGTCACAGTTTATCCCCTTAAAACACTCCTTGTCCTAGATAATTTTAAGCAGCATTACCACTCAGCTGATCAGCAGGAAAAGCAACCAGTCACTTCAATCCCCGTATCATTTCCAACCCATACTGATTTCTAATTGCTTCCCATATAAATATCCCTCCAAGCAGCACTTTTGGGCTGCTACCCTTGGAAATGAAAACAATAGAAATTAGGCTTCATTTCATTATGAATGAAAAACCTTTATTAACACTAGAGCAAAGAGTGGAAAACGTGTCTGGTGAATATTCATTCACACTTGAAATGTCAGCTTGACCGTGCTTGTGAATTTTTTGTTTGCTTTCCCTAGGATGAACGTTGGGGAAAAGTGGATTTTAAGTACAAATGTTAGCTGAAAGGGAATTCTGAACTCAACAATTCAACTATGTTTGAAATGCAGTTTAGGTTTATTTACATAAGCCATCCAATCAGGGAACAGAAGCAATATCAAGGCCCCGATCCTGAAAAGAAAAGCATGCAGTAAACTCCTGCCCCCACGTGCAGTCCCACTGAAGTGAATGGGGCTCTACCTAGGCTCAGTGGCCTACCCACATATTTCCCATTGCAGGACAGGGGCCCAACTGACGTATGGCGCTAACACACGCAGACACACACATTATTCTGAATACACCTCTACCCCGATATAACGCGACCCGATATAACATGAATTAGGATATAACGCGGTAAAGCAGTGCTCCGTGGGGCGGGGCTGCGCACTCTGGCAGATCAAAGCAAGTTTCACCTATAACGCAGTAAGATTTTTTGGCTCCTGAGGACAGCGTTATATCGAGGTAGAGGTGTATTTGCAGCAAATTATTCAGAGCAGTGAAAATGCTGCGAAGAAATTAACAAATCGTTTCACAAAACAAGCAAACATTAAAATTCTGCCACCTCTTTAACATAAAAAGGGGCCAAACTCAGTGAAAAACTGTTGCACATTATTTGCCTTGCGTAACCCAAAAAAGGTGCAATGACTAGGATTACAACCACTAAAACGGGTGTATGTGGTGGAGGGAAGTGATGGGAATAACAAAGTGGGCTGCTGGAGTACCTTGCAGGAGACTCTGGGTAAAATCCTGGCCCCAAACAAAATCAGAGTTTTGCCATTGACTTCAAAAGGGCTAGGATTTCACCTTGTCTTGAGCAACAATCTTGAGCCGTGGGCCAGTGCAAGGAGTCTTCCTTGGAGAACGCTGGACTTTGTCCATGTTATCTCACAGAGGTGGCGTTCTTCCCATTCTGGCAGGAATGGCCCAGGTGTGGCCTGAGGGCGGCCAATGCTGCCCTCTTCTATAATACAGAGTGCAGCACATGGGGACTACAGTGGACCTCCCCATGGATCAGCTGAACGGCTGAATGCTGGGACTAGTAGTTCCACACTGGCAAGGAGACTCTCTGAGGTAAATTATGTGTAGTCTGAGGGTTTATAGCAAGCTGTCAATGCAGCACTCAGTCTGGCAAAACTTGGGCATCCCTGCCTGTAATGGCATCATCTAAAGAGCTACGACTACTGACAATAGTAAGAGCAGCACTGTGAGGGAAAGTGGGGAGAAAGAAATGGTTCTGGATGTGATGAAGGAGGGGGAAAAGAAAAGAAGATTGAAAAGAAAATCAAGTCTCCAAGCTTTTCAATAGCCACCATTAATAATGTATTTCCGATATATTGTACTTCTATATAAACAGTCATTAGTCTCCTCTGTGGTTTTCAGGACAAGCTTCCAGAAATCAATACTCATCCCAGTTGTAAAAATTGGTTTTCTACAGAAACTTTCCTTTCTCTGCTTTTTTTTTTTTTTTTAGTGCAATCTTGCTCCGGGCACAAATGCCGGAATGTCTCAACCATCATGTATCTCCAGCTCTACGGTACAGTGATACAGTTAGCGCATGTGTGTAGGAGAAAAATCAAAACACTTGTACCCAGGCAGAAATACTGTCTTTGAAGCAGAAATAATGTCCCATTGTTGAAGCTAATGTGTGGGAAAGGGAGGAACCATGATCAGCACAGTGGAAATACAATGCTAAAACAGACTGTTGTTAGCTGTCCACACCCACCTATGTTACTAAAATGATAAAGAAGGGAAGAACCACATGCTAACGATGCCAATTAACCATGAAAAA
The DNA here is from genome assembly GCF_002925995.2 of Terrapene triunguis. Taxonomy (NCBI): domain Eukaryota; kingdom Metazoa; phylum Chordata; order Testudines; family Emydidae; genus Terrapene; species Terrapene triunguis. The sequence continues at coordinate 89,999,125 of NW_020664409.1, forward strand.
ATCCTCTCCTGCTGGCAGGTGGCGGCAAGATTTTTGAGACAAATGCAATACATTAAACCTGGGGTGTGAGCGGGAAATATTATAAGACACACACGCTCTGGCAAACAGGTCGTAAGAAGAAGGGTGGGCATCAGGCTGGAAAAGCCGCAGAAATTTCAAGAGGATGGGTCTTACCTCGGTGGTTGAAAGCACGGTGTCCTCGTCAAGGCTTAGCACAGCATCTGTGACTATGTTGTCATAAGGTAGGAAGCGACTGCTCATAACCTGTGGGTTTCAAAAAGAGAGGGGAGAGGGAAATCACTTGAGACACTCATTTCCAAGAGAAGGGGAAAATAACCCTTCTGCATATTCTATTTTACTCTTCATTCTTATTTCATCCGTGGCACATCGTACATCTTTATCTGATAGGAAGGATTTCTCAGCTCAAGGGTGAAAGGCTGTCATTTTCCATCAGCCCAGCAGTCAGCTTATACCTTGTACCTGAGGAATTAATTTCTGAGCAGATCTGTCTCTCTTGAGCAGGCTGCCTTCCTCCAAAACCCAAACTGTAACTGCATCTGCTGAGAATTAGACAGATGTAGGGTTCTTCATGGCTGACACCTGTCTGGCAGTTAGAGTTGTCCCTCACCTCCCCCCACCCCACTGTGTGAAAGTAATATAAAATGAAGTGCTCAGAGAGACCTTGCACCTTTGATAGGGCCATTCTGTTGGCAAGCTAATGACCCCACCTTGCATCCCAGGCCTTGTCTACACACGCAAGTTGTACTGATTTAACTGTATAGTTATAGTATAGTTGAAATGGTACGGCCCTCCATGTGTGGACGCAATTATAATGGTATAAAAGTGTTTATACAGGTATAGCTATTCCTGTATGGGAAGGAGAGAATAATCTATAGAGGTAACAAGGCATTTTTATACAGGTATAACTGCATCCACAGTAGGCATTATACTGGTATAAAATTGGTGTGTAGACCATGTTTTTTATGCTAACCTGGGATATGTCTCAGTGTAATGGGAACTAGATGCGGGGGGGGGGGGGGGGGGGGAGGAGGGGGAGGGGAAAGAAGATGACAATAAAAAAGGGGAATCTATTTAGGTAATTTTTGGTCTGCATTACCAATGGGATCGAAGCTTTTTTTGAGTACTAAAAAATGGATATTAGAACACTACACATGCATTCTTTCCCCCCGCCCCCTCCTTTTCCAGCCTGTAGGAACAATTGCTTGATTAGTTTATAGATTTTGTGTGTGTGTGTGTGTGTGTGTGTGTGTGTGTGTGAGTGTGAGTGAGAGAGAGTGTATATTGTATGTGCCTAACTCTAACAGATACCCGTGGGGCCTATCTCTTTATTATACTTTGGCAACACTTGTACAGCTAGTCATGCCAACAAAGCATTATTGAATCGCACTGTGTGTGAAGAAATCATTGAATGAAAACTAAGATGAAGAGATGAGTTTTGCAATTAGCTCTGAAAACACATAGTGAGCTCATGTGGAAGTGAGTTCCACAGTCCTGGGCTAGTTCCTGTGAAAGCTCGGTCTTCTACACAACTGTCATTGTTCGGGTGGAACTTAGCTGTCATGTGAGGTCATGACTGTGGAAGAAGGGACAGTCTGGTAGGTAGCCATAGTTATTCCTGTGGAGGGATACCAATAACAGAACTGAGGTCAAACTTGGCTCTGTGTTCAATGGGAAACCAGTACAGAAAGTAAAAGAGATAAGATTGGTTTCCATAGCGGATTTCTAATTGGCACTAATATATGAAGAAAAATAATTCAGTGAGGAGGGGGGAAAATAATCCCATGCAATTAAACACTTACACTGTTCTTATAGTGAAAGAACAGAAGTAGAAGTCAGGAAATCAGAGTTCTGTTCCTGCCTCCTTTACACACCTACTATGTGAGCATGGGCTAGCCATTAATTTTTATCTGTATCCAAGTTGTGCCAACTGTAAAATGGGTGCAATAATGCGTCTCTGTTTCACAGTAGTGTTATGAGGCTTGAAGTGCTTTGGGATCCTTGGATGGAAGGCCCTAGAGAAATGCCAACTATGAAAAGTAAGTCCTTTGTTAGATCTTTGGAGTACACTGAGCAGCTCAGCAAGACTTGTGAAAACAAACAGCTTTTCTGTTTCAAAAGCCATTTGGTACGTGATGTGATATTAGAAAGGAGAGACTGTCCACCATAAACACTCCTTTGGGAACTTGGGAGATAGGTTTGTAAATTAAACAGCTTCTTCATATGCTTAGAATTGGCCCAGGTGGTCTCCCCATACCCCGCCTCCCAGTCCCAGGCAATTCACAAAGTATGAAAATAGAGAGGAAAAAAGCCCAGAATGTTCGCAATGCTCAGAAATCCCCAAGCAGCAGCAGCAGCCTCTCTTAGCCATGCAGCAATTCTCTTGACCCTGTTTACATGTCCAGTGACTAAGGCAGAACTATTAGCTGTCAGCTTAGCGGTGCCCTGACTTTCCTCTTGTTAAGCCTACTGGGGAAAAGAGCGAAGACAAGGTGTAAAAATTCACAATAGGATTTTACAGCTAAAGCAGCTAAAACATCACACTGTGAATTCAGAGGGAGAGAAAGATGATAAAAATCACAGACTGGCCCAACTCAGATGCCTCGGCTCTGACTTCCAGCATTGGCATTAGAGAGAGATGATGAAGAATGGGCCTGATTCTCTACTCCATGCCAATGCACTGGGTCGATTATTGGCACGCGTGCAAAGCAGGCAAAAAATGCCACTATTACCACTTGGTAGCATTTTACCCCCACTTTGCACTCGTGCCAATGACTACGCACAGGGGAGGGCAACAGAGTACCTGGCCCAATGGCAGAATTTTTTCTCTCCCCCTTTGCTGTCTTCTCTTGACCATTCAACTGTGTTTGGATCCCACTGGGTTCCCAGGCTGTGCATATCTCCCCACCCTCTCCTTGTGAGCACCTTAATGTCCTTGCTGACAGCTATACAAGCAATAAAAGCAGCTCTTTCGCACAAGCTGGTGGAGAACACACTTGCCAGTTTTGCTGGAAGCCTAATTTCCAAATCTGAACACAGATGAAGGGTCCTCAAATCCTGCGTCAGAACACTCAGACTAGCATTTGGGTGCATTATTAATTTAATGCTCCTGCCTGCTCACAGGCATGCAAGATTAGCACCTCCTCTCTAGGTGGCCACATTTGAAAATTTGGTCCTTATGCCACTCTCAGACTCGCAGTATTGATTGCCCCCTTGATCAATAGCTGACATGTGATGAAAGGACAAACTTCATGCACTGAACCTTCATTAGAATGATGAGTCTGCAATCACATTGGTACAAAAGGCAGAGGTAAAGGAAGGGGCATCATCCACCTGGTCACCATAAAACATTTGCCAGCTGGAGAAGTAAGTACCCAGTCCCACTGCACCATACTTGCAATCTTTGACTGTTTTTCTCTCCGCCTACCTTGCTCTCCCCTTCGATGACTATGACAGGCACAGGAGTGGCAGGCCAGCGGTGTTTGGCTGGGAGGGGTTTATCACAATTCCATAAAACAATGATCTGAAAGGAAGATTGACCTTCGGTGTTAGACACACATGGGTACATTTACGTCTGTGGAGTTCAAGCCTGGAGGACCCTGAGCACCAAATGGATTCAGTTTAGGAGTTTCAAAAAAGACGACACGATCAAATTAATATCCAGTTGGCATAAAAATAACATCCCCCAGCTACTCACCCACCCTGACAATAAATTCTACATCCCCTCAGTCAAATACCATCTGAACAGAAAACCAGAGAGTCTCTAGCCTTACTCAGGAGGGTGTCACTGGTTTACTTGGGCACTTGATAAAGTCTAAAGCACTCATGGACTCTTCAAAGTAGAGGGCAGTCCTACTGCCTTCTTGAGATAGTATCACCAGGCAGTGAGAAGTCCAAATGCTGCTGAGATAAAGGGAGGTAAGGCAGTCAATAGTCCTTTAGGCCTATTGATCCTTTTGTTATTTATATCATACATATGCCCTACTCGTAAAGCACAGCTGTTATTTTACCTCTCTTCCCAAAATAAATCAGAGTTGTGATCATCTGTTTTCCACTTTTATTAAAGTTCAGAGTTTTTATTCCCCACACATGCTGGTTAAGGTCTCTGATTATAGCGATCTCAGAGACAATGAGGATCGAAGTTTAAACCAGGGAATTGGAAACGAGAAGGAGGAGTGACAAGACCTGGGTTTTTGTTTCTGTGATGGCTTTGGCTCAAAAGTGATTGACAGTCAAACAGCAGGGCTCACCTGTGCACAGTACTGGGACTTGGCTACAGCAACCAGGAGTTTCAGCACAGGCTGAGATTGGGATACCAAGGGAGTTACTGCATGGATAACGGCAGTGAACTTGGAGGGGGGTTTGAGACCTGAAATGAAAAATGGATGAAAGTTGAATATAGACCAAGCTGCCTTGTGTAGTATAAATCAAAGAAGTCAGAGATGGAAAAAGACCATTTAAGAACAAAGGAAATGCCATGTTGGATCAGACCATCTCATCCAGTATCCTGTCGCTGCAGTGCCAGATGCTCCAGAAGAGGGTGCACTCCCCAGCTCTCTGAATGCTCTGTCCATATTACAATCTCTGCTTTTACGTCTTTTCCTCTGATTCCCTCCTGGATGTCCTGCAATCTGGGTTTCTCCCCTTTTGCTCCACAGAAACTACCCTTGCCAAGTTCATCAGTTAAGTTCTCCTGGCCAAGTCTAAGGGCTTTTTCCCTCATCTTCATGCTTCCTGATTTCTCTGTTGCCACTGAAACGACTAATCACCCCCTCCCCCTTGGACTTCCTGATAGATGCTGGCTTCTTGGTGCTCTCTTCCTGCCTCTCCAATAGTTCCGTCAACATCTCCAATGGTACTTCTTTCTCCCCTCTGTTTCAGCATCCCTCAGAGTCACGTCCTTTGTCCTCTCCTTTTTCCTCTACATCCTACCCAAGGGCGACTTCATCCACACACAAAGCTTCAACGATCATCTCTGAGTTGATGACTAACTATTCTGCCTGCCCGTTGAGGAACAATCCCCCTCCATCCATACTTGAGAGTCTGCAAGTTTCAGTGATATATGATTCCAGTCATCCTTCAAGCAGCTCATATACTGGTGGCATATGGTAGATCCTACCTGCTTCCTCCCTTCACTACTGCTGCAAATACCATTCTCCTTTCACCTCACCCAGGCCCACAACCTTGGTGGCACGGTCATTTTTCTCCTCCCTAACTGGAAGTGTTGTTGAATCCTCTTAGTTCTTCTTCCACAACAACTCAACATCCAAATTTTCCTTTTACAATATAACAGTGGTTCTTTGAGTAGCCTGTCAGACCTATGCTGCTGGCACCAGAGTTGGAACCCTGGTAAGCACTGACTGTTGAGGCTGCAGGCATGTTCCCTTGCAGAATTCAACATTCAGTCTTTGCCTAAAGGAGCCAGGGATTAAACTCTTCTCAGTTCCTGCCACTCAATCAGAACCCATACAGAGACTCTGAAGAAGTGAGGCTGGAGGGTGGGGAGGGTGGATCTATACTGACTATCAACTCAGAGAATTATTTGCGAATAACTTCTGTTGTCTCTGAGTATTGTCAAGCAGAGCTAAGCAACGGATGCAAACCAGTGTTGCCATGAAATTGCCAGCTACTGATCTGCAACATAACGATAACCAGAAAATGCTGGGAGGGCATGGGTTTGTTACAATATTCTCTGTAGGTGGCAGCTATTAGAGGGGTAACATGATATCTTGTACTTATGCAGGTCAGTCAATGACATTCCATTCAGCAGGGGGCAGAGTTTTGGGGCAGTGGTTCTTATCCAGGGGTAGGTGTACCTCTGGGGGTATGCAGAGGTTTTCCAGGGGGTAATCAACTCATCTAGATATTTGCCTAGTTTTACAACAGGCCATGTAAAAAGCACTAGTGAAGTCAGTACAAACTAAAATTTCATAGACAATGACTTGTTTATACTGCTGTATATACTATACACTGAAAGGTAAGTACAATATTTATATTCCAATTGATTTATTTTATAAGTATATGGTAAAATGAGAAAGTAAACAATTTTTCAGGAATAGGGGCTGTGATACTTTTCTATTTTTATGTCTGATTTTTAAGCAAGTAGTTTTTAAGTGAGGTGAAACTTGGGATACGCAAGACAAATTAGACTCCTGAAAGGGGTACAGTAGTCTGGAAAGGTTGAAAGCCACTGTTTTGGAGGACAAGATAAACAAGAATGCCATTAGATAGATATTTCTGGTGAGCCATTTACAACACACCATCCAGAAATCAACAATACCCCAATACGTGTGAGGTCCAGAAGCAAGGATTCACTCACCTAGATTAGCATAGTAGTAAGGAAAATCTCCCAGATATGAGGAATACTGTGGCAATACGAATAACCCTCCAGGATGTTTGTTCCATATTAAACTGTTACGTGATATGTGCTTAAATATTCTGTCCTGAATAATCTGGAAAATAAGAAAGGTAGTGATTTGTAAATAAATTGTAATGGCCATCGGCAGAATCTTCAGCAACTCTTGCAGACTGCAATCACTACACATTTTGTAAAAAGCAGTGAGACACAAATTACTTGGCATTCCTGTTTAATCTCTTTTAAAGACGACACTGAACCTATACACTTGCGCACATTCTTGGCAGTTTGAGGCCTTGGATAACAGTATTCAAACTATCTCATTAGTCTCTGCGGACATAGGGATCTTGCAATTCATTAGATTCTGCATTTAAAGTGAAATATTTTTCCATCTAAAATCACTTGTCAGTTGCAGGCTTGATTAGTTCATTCTAGAGTTTACCATCCATGACTTGCATAAAATAATTAGTCAAGAATGGAATTACAAAAGATGGGTGTTATTTTGAGATAATGAAAACTTTTAAGTACATAAAGACAGACTTCCAAGCCAAACAGGCTGGGTTGATATTTTTCCCTTTATTTTATAATTGAGTTATTATGTGACAAAGTGACTAATTACATCAGATCCCATACATATTTTACAGATAACTGTCCACCACGGGCGTGGTTCCAGAAGTTCCCATTTCATCCAACATGGAAAGAAATTTGGGCAACTACTAGAGCAAGCTTTTTGGAGCAGGGAAAAGATGTGCATCTTTGTAAGGGCCATTAGATGATCTAGTCTCACTTACTGTGTAACACAGTCCATAGAATAACATTAACAGTGCTATATGTTTTCGATGATAAAACTAATTCTATATACTCAAGGTGTATGCACACAAAATTTGAAAGCAAAGACCACATGTGTAGGAAGAGCTACTGATTGAGTTAGTTGTAGAGGCAAGGAGTCTCCAAGGGCATGAGGGTAATGTGACATTAGGGTGATATAGCATGCGAATGAAGGCTGTCCCAAATGGTCATTTCCTAAAATTTGTGATTACATGGGAAATGCACAGGAACAATCTTAACGTCAAACTAGCAGCATTTTCCACATGAGAATAGTGGACTCAAGACTGTGTCAGAGTTAGTTATGTTACACTATCAAGTGCATCTCTAGATATTTCTATTAATAGATGTAAAGTTACATGCTTCAGCCATGGGGTGTTTTGTGTGGGAAGGTGGGGGAAGGGTAGTGACTGCCTTCTCCCCTCCTTTAATTTATGCCACTGAATGTAGCAAGAAACTAGAAAATGAAGAGAGAAACTAAAAAATGTGTATCTTCTACCATCTGATGAAGAACTAGATGGAACTAGCTCTTTTGGGCCCTCCCCTCAGGTCCCCCCTCACGGTTTTCTCAGAACTGATGCATAAACAGATAAGTAGTAGTCTGCAGGTTTAGATGATGAGTAGGTTTTCATAGACTGTACAATTTTCCACTGCTCTGGTAGCCGACAACGCTTCAGGGGAAACACACGGCTCACATTTGATGATCTTTCAATGTACACAGAGCAAAAAATAGTTTCATCTTGAAACAAACTTCTGATGTCATGCAACATATGCATCCTTTATAACAAATCTCACTGATACTGTTACTCAGTAGGCTAGGAAGCCAACCTGTGGAATATATCACATTTAACAGATGGCAGATTAATTTATGGCACTTCTGGCCAATATAAGAATCCTTGCAGCCTATAAGAATGACATGGAGAAAAGAAAACTCGAAGGAAAGGAAATAGAAAAGGATGAAAGGAATCCACGAAGAGCTAATCAATTAAAATACAAAAAGCATATGGTAATTTGCTAAATGTATTGCAGAGATTTCTAAATACCGGCACCAGCTTTAGAGGCTCTCTGGTGATTATGAAACACAGGCAGTTTTATAGCGAGGAGGTTAGGCACCCCGGCTGGATCTGTCCTGTCTACATAGAATATGTTGCTGGCACAATATTTCAGCCCCCACCTCCCCAAAATATTCTGTCATATACAGGTTCTTGTATTGACCTCATCGCTGTAGTGTCCAAGTGCCTTCCAGTAGTGCACTAAATGTCTGTCACATGTGGTTCATTCTCTCTCATTTCTCCTGTTCCCAGGGGAGAACTGTGTAAGCTGTGTAGGGCTGGTTTCTGTTTCTTACATTTCTACACTGCTCTGTGTTGCAATTGGAGAAGGGAGGTTGAAGAAGTGCACCTTGCATTTGGAGCAGAAGATGAGGAGTTTTGCGATAGTCCTCCCCCGACCCTCCACGGTGTCAGCCTGGCCCCCAGAGAAAGTGGTCATCTGCACAGCCAAGCTTTGCCCTCAAGGCACAAAGGTCCACGGCACTCCAGAGCCATGCAGTTATTCACCAAGGGTTTTGGTGACGATATGTGGGGCGGAGACCATTGAACATCCTGAAGATACGGCCTTCAAGACTTTGAACTTGAGTTGATATTCTACAGGATGCCAGTGTACAGAGGAGGGGACAGGTCTGATGTGCTCATGGTAGCCCGTGTTGCTGAGGAGACATGCTGCAGCATTCTATACCCTTTGAAATTTCCTAAGGGCTGATGGCTTCATGCCCAGGCATATCGCATTGCTGTAGTCCAGACAGGAGGTGACTAAATGATATGTAGGATCATCAAGATATTGCAGTACTATGGCATTATAGTTAGAGATTGAAAGTAACTACCAGAATAAATCCATTCCCTCTCCAACTATACGATTTACTCCCCCACATCAAATTTTAAACAGAGGGTGCATCTGATCTTACCAACTTCCGACACCTAAATAAAAAACAAACCTTTTATTTTCTCTCTTTCTGAAAGGAAACAATTCAGGCTTTTCTAGGGATTGTTGGACTCTGGAATGAACACCTGAGCATGCCTGTTATTTTCCACTGAACAGAATTATTGTTAATTTGCCTTCTCTACATAGAAGTGGTTCTGTGAGATTGCTTATCCTAGATTCAAAAAATCAAAGGTCCGATATGCCCGACTTAGTTTCATTAACTTAAAACCTTGCAGCTCCTTCCCTGTTCTATCCTCAGTCTTCCTTGCTACTAAGCTCAAGCTTCTTAACTGGTAGCTTCTTAAATCCTAGCTACAGGTGTTACTAACCATCCCCTAGTCAACTGACAACTATGGCCACATTACTGAAGATGTTTCAGTTCAGCCCTAAAGTTGCACTTGAGGGACTTGGGGACAGATTCTGTAAATGAAACAAAGGGAGCTGGGGATACCCCAATTGCAGGAGAGATCGCAGTGAGTACAGAACCAGTGTATACCTCCTTCTCCACAACCCTCGCTGGGGTAAAGAGGAAGAATGGCTGGAGTACAATGGGCTCTGGCTGTCCACAGCTGGACTGCTATGCATAATTTGGGCTTTCTTCTGTATGTCACCTTCTATCTTCCCTTGAAAATGCACACATTTGATAAGTCTCAGGTGACTTACAAGCAGCCACTTCCAGAACAAGAGACCTGTGAAAGGGCATCAAAACGTTGAGGAGGAATGGGAGAAAAGGGGCTTTTAAATTATATTTTTTCCAAAATGAGTTCTAGTAAGGTCCTTTAAAGGATCACATTCACTATGAATGATAGGAATACTGATTCATCAGCCTTGAGAAACTGTGATGGCACAAGACAACTTTTTCATGTGTCGGATGGCTCCTATTTGTCACCATGTCAGTTTTCTTATGTGGATTCCAATAATGAAGAAAATATTTCCTTAGGGGAGAAAAGTTATCAAGCTGCTGAAGGTTTTTCAGGTGACCAATCACATGTCATGAAAGCCAAGGTCACACATACAACAGCTCAGCACGGAGTGTGGCAGACATATTAAGGAACATATCTGCTCTGACTAATATCTGAGAATTGTTACTCACCTCTAGTGTGGTCAATACAATCTTCTCAACTGAAGAAAAATAAGCCTCCCACAAGAACTGTGTCTGCTGTCTAAGTGCTAGGATTTTATCCTGATGGATAGACCTGATTGTAGAAGGAATCTGTAATACAAGGTGCACTACAATCAGATGGTGTGGAAAACAATGTAACCTGATCAAATTAATACATGCTTGAGAATCCCAAACTAGCATTCTCTGCTCCTACTCAGCAACACAGATTCAGTGTCAGCCAGTACCCCCACCCGACACAGATATGTGAATTAGCAGCTAAAGAACAGCGACTGGAAAATGAATGAGCGGCACCTTTTGTGACCTTTGGTATTTGAGCCTATTGGCCAACCTTAGGATTTACTAGCAATTCTCCATTTTTTTAAGAAAGTTGTTTCTATGGCAGCAAATGCTACTTTTTCCACTTCTGGAGCGGTGGAAAGTCACCGTGAGGAACTTTTCAGTAAATCCCTTGCGCACACAGCTTTTTGCAAACCACCAATTTAAAATACTAGTAGCTGCGGGTATTTAGAGTCCAACAATGCTCTCCATTCTGAAAGTATATTAAAGGGATCTGCGATTGCAGTCACTACAACGTGGCAACACAAATTCCCTGAAGAAACCATCACAGCATCTGCAGCAAAGCCACCCCTTTGTGGAATAACGTGGAGAGAAGAAAACATCTGCTATTTACAAGTCAAAAACAATGATATTTTTCATTGTGCAGCTTTAATTCTGGTAGAGCTTTCCTTATAAATGAAAAAATAAATCCTACCATCCCTCTTCCTGATAGAGAGTTATCCTGCAAACCAGATCAGAAGGAGGGGGTGTGTGAACCCACATTCCCCACACACTTTGGAGAGAGTCCAACATCTGTACAGACTAGTATTTAGCTTCTTAAAAGCCTGATTCTCATTTGCACTAAGAGTTTGTCTACTCAGGGAAAAGGCCTGGACTAGCTAGTGCAGAACAGCTAGAGGGGAATAGCTACTCCATATTAGCAGCCCATGTGTACACTTATTCTGCATTGAGTTCCTTTGTGCAGTTTAGGTTTGTTCCCTCTGGAAGCAGATTAACCTAAATGTCAAAAAGTGGGGAGGGAGTTAGTGGGAAATAGCTATTGCCCTTTGAATTCACACCCTGGCTATTTTATACTAACTTTCCCATTAATTCTCCATGTAGACAAGCTCTAAGGTCTCCGTACTCACTGCTCTGGCTGTGTAAGAGGCCATTGGAGTGGTTGTAACTGTAATTTATTCCTACTTCAAGATCTCTTTACACTGTCAGAGTGGTGCTAGTGGCCTAAGTGTAAATGAGAATCAGGCCCCTTCAGTGTAGTGTGGGTGTGTTCACTTCTTGTAGAAATGGGGAGTTATTTTGCTTTGGTACCTACTTCTAATTATTTCAAGTCAGGCCACCTCATTCTCCTTCTCTTATTTCTCACAAGCCTGTCATATATTTACTTTCAGGGCTAATTACACACAAGCACCAAAGTTTGCATTATTATAAGATAGCTTTATCATCATCGTCCATCTAGTTATTAGATTAACCTAAACACCCACACCCCTAATACACACACCCCATCTCTCTCTCTCTCTCTCTCACACACACACACACACACACACCACGTAAAATATCCCCGATCAGAATACAATTATTCTTCATATAATGTACTGAAAGAGTTTGGTGGCAAAGATTATTGTGCAGTTTCATACACATCTGCAGGAAACTGAACAGGATTCAAAGTTTTAAGGTTTGATATGTAAAGAGATTCAGGAGGGTTATGTAGATGTTATACAATTATTATTCTGACTCATTTGCATTCAGGTAGTGCCCACAATTCCCAAACAGGATCATGGCTCCACATTGTTATGTGCTGTACAAATGGTAAGAGACAATTTCTGCCCCAAAGATCTTGTAATCTAAGGGTTTGTCTATACTGCAATTGGGGTGTGTGGGGTGTGTGTGTGATTGTGGCATGTGCAGACACACACATGCTAGCTTTAATCTAGGCAACTCACATCCTGACAGCAGCGAAGCCCTGGCAGCACAAATTTCAGCACAAGCAAGCCACCCCAATAGTTACCCAGGGTTCCAGGCTGGCTTGTACAGCTTGCACTGAAGTTTGTGCTGTTGCAGCTTCACTGCCATAGGTACCCACGTTAGGTAGATTAAAGCTAGCTCAGATATGTCTACACGGGCTGCAATCACAGTCCCACTTCCACTGCAGTTCAGACGTACCCTCAGACCTTGAATTGGGGTTTAAAAGGACAAGGAACCAAGGGAGTGGGATACCATATAGAAGCAAAGCAGTCAGGGTGATAAGAGGCCCGTGGCATATTAGAGTCTTTTGCTTGATCCTTCCTGTAAAAGAAGCAACACAGGAAGGGTGGGGTACAGGGAAGCAGTTAAAATATATACAGGCAGACCTCGACTTTACGACGCTTCTACATTGACATCCTGATTTGACTTACGACTATAGGTTTCGAGTTTACGACACTTGGTCCCACAATAGAGTAGACTGCGGTTCCGAGTTCTGACTTACAACGCAATTGTAAGGAATCAATTGTGTCGTAAGTCGGAGGACTGCCTGTATGCAAATGAGGCATCTTACGATTTGAGTTTATACCACCGTACTACAAAATTCAGTCCTCTGATATGGATTATAAAGTGCATTGTTTTCTATTAGGTTCCTGTAAGTATGGGAGTATAGTGATGCATGTTAACAGCACCATTATCAACAGCAATCATATTATTGTGACTGCATTTTAGTACGGCCATGGGGCATTATTTCTAATAGACATAAATGTTTCATGGCACCATGCATGATTTCACAGGGCTCGATCTTGTGATGGACACAAAATGAAATTAACACCCATCTCCAACTACGGCACGCTCTCTCCTTTGTAATGCGGAAGGAATTCTGACCCTGAAAGTTGAAGAGGTTATTGTTCTACAGAAGACTGTGCTTCATGTATGTGCCCATAAACGTTGTGCCAAGATTAGAGAATTCCTTAGCCTGCCTGTGTGCCTGGCCTGTTATAACAGCTGGAAAGTAAAATCAGAGCTCCCATTTTAACTGTGTCCGCCTATTAGTTATTAATCTATTTGTCCAGAAAGACAGGTTTGGAAACTGACATATTAATATTAATCTGGCAGGATTACACTGGAATTATTAGAACTAGATGACGTCTTAATAAAAGGTCATTTCGGTAATAAAAGGGGAAAAAAGATAACCCTACAAAAATAAATGCAGGAAGACTAAATTAAGACTGGAGCTAAACTGGTGCTATGGTAACAAGAATATGCAAATAAAAACATCCGAGCTGTTCTAAAACAGGAAATGAAAAACTGCAACATAACAAAAACATTTCCCAGAGCAGACATTCAGGCTCTGTGCCAGCACTTTACAAACACTGTTAATAACGGTGCCGTAGCTGTTCAATAAGGAAGCAGCTGTGAAGAGAACGAATGGCATGTTACAGGAAGGCACAAAGATCAGCAAATTATATTTTTTTAAATAATTTTGCTTACAAAAACGTGTTGTCCTTTGAAGCAAAAAATTACCTTATTTTTATACTTGCAATTAATTCATAATAATAGTTCTCTCTTAAGTAGAGCTTTTGAGGTCAGATTTTTAAAAGTATTTCATATAGGGATGTAAAAGTTTAAGCGGTTAATGGTTAAACTCCTCCCAGGGTCCCGTGGCCAGGGTCCCTGCTGCTGCCGCACCTGGGGCTCTGCTGCTGTCTACCATCCCGGCATCCCTGCGCACCCAGCATCTTGGCTGCTGCCCTGTGCCGGGGCTCTGCTGCTGCCCGGCATCCCGACGCACCTGGGGTCACTCCAGGCTGCCAGCCCCGCTCAGGCTCGGGGGCAGCAGCTGAGCCCCGTGTAAAATATTTCAGCTGTTATAGCAGAAATAAGGGAGAGACAAGACAGAACGGGGAGGGGGGATCAAATCAGTATTTTAGATGTCTGTATACTAATGTGAGAAATATGGGGAATAAGCAGTAAGAACTCGAAATGCTAGTAAATAAACACAACTATGACAACTTACGTTGAAGTGATCATGAAATGGTAGCGTTCATGATTCTAAGGAATGGTAGGAGGGTGAACAGCACAATAAAGACAATGGATTTCAAGAAGGCAGACTTTAGCAAACTCAGGGAGTTGGTAGGGGAAAAACAACTGAAGACAATTGGCAGTTTTTCAAAGAGACATTATTAAGGGCACAAGAGCAAACTATCCCAACTGCGTAGGAAAGATAGGAAGTTTGGCAAGAGACCACCCTGGCTTAACGAGGAGATCTTCAATGATCTAAAACTCAAAAAAGAGTCCTACAGAAAGTGGAAACTTGGTCAAATTATGAAGGATGAATATAAACAAATAACACAAGTATGTAGGGACAAAATTAGAAAAGCCAAGGCACAAAACAAGATCAAAGTAGCTAGGGACATAAAAGGAAAACATTCTACAAATACATTAGAAGCAAGAGGAAGACCAAGGACAGAGTAGGCCCGTTACTCAATGAGGGGAAACACAATAACAGAGAATATGGAAATGGCTTAATGACGTCTTTGTTTTGGTTTTCACCAAGAAGGTTGGTGGAGACTGGACATCTAACATAGTCAATGCCAGTGAAAATGAGGTAGGATCATAGTCTAAAATAGGGAAAGAACAAGTCAAAAATTACTTAGACAAGTTAGATGACTTCAAATCACCAGGGCCTGAAGAAATGCATCCTAGAATATTCAAGGAGCTGACTGAGGAGATATCTGAGCCATTCGCAATTGTCTTTGAAAAGTCATGGAAGACGAGAGACATTCCAGAAGACTGGAAAAGGGCAAATATAGTGCCCATCTATAAAAAGGGAAATAAGGACAACCTGGGGAATTACAGACCAGTCAGTTTAACTTCTGTAACGGAAACATAATGGAGCAAATAATTAAGCAATCAATTTGCAAACACCTAGAAGATAATAAGGTGATAAATAATGGTCAGCATGGATTTGTCAAGAACAAATCGTGTCAAACCAACCCAATAGTTTTCTTTGACAGGGTAACAAGTCTTGTGGATAGGGTGGAAGTGGTAGATGTGGTATAGCTTGACTTTAGTAAGGCTTTTGATACTGTCTCCCATGACCTTCTCATAAACAAACTAGGGAAATACAACCTAGATGGAGCTACTACCAGGTGGTGCACCTGAATCATAGAATATCACGGTTGGAAGAGACCTCAGGAGGTCATCTAGTCCAAGCCCCTGCTCAAAGCAGGACCAATCCCCAGGGAGATTTTTGCCCCCGATCCCTAAATGGCCCCCTGAGGATTGAACTCACAACCCTGAGTTTCAGCAGGCCAATGCTCAAACCACTGAGCTATCCCTCCCCCCGGTGCATAGCTGGCTGGAAAACTGTTCTCAGAGAGTAGTTATCAGTGGTTCACAGTCATGCTGGAAGGGCATAACGAGTGGGGTCCCGCAGGGATCGGTTCTGGGTCCGGTTCTGTTCAATATCTTCATCAATGATTTAGATAATGGCATAGAGAGTACACTTATAAAGTTTGCGGATGATACCAAGCTGGGAGGGGTTGCAAGTGCTTTGGAGGATAGGATTAAAATTCAAAATGATCTGGACAAACTGGAGAAATGGTCTGAAGTAAATAGGATGAAATTCAATAGGGACAAATGCAAAGTATTCCACTTAGGAAGGAACAGTCAGTTGCGCACATGCAAAATGGGAAATGACTGACTAGGAAGGAGTACTGCGGAAAGGGATCGGAGGGTCATAGGGGATCACAAGCTAAATATGAGTCAACAATGTAACGCTGTTTCAAAAAAAGCAAACATCATTCTGGGTTGTATTAGCAGGAGTATTGTAAGCAAGACATGAAAAATAATTCTTCCGCTCTACTCCGCGCTGATTAGGCTTCAACTGGAGTATTGTGTCTAGTTCTGGGTGCCACATTTCAGGAAAGGTATGGACAAATTGGAGAAAGTCCAGAGAAGAGCAACAAAAATGATTAAAGGTGACCTATGAGGGAAGACTGAAAAAATTGGGTTTGTTTAGTCTGGAGAAGAGAAGACTGAGAGGGGACATGATAACAGTTTTCAAGTACATAAAAGGTTACAAGGAGGAGGGAGAAAAATTGTTCTTCTTAACCTCTGAGGATAGGACAAGAAACAATGGGCTTAAATTGCAGCAAGGGCGGTTTAGGTTGGACATTAGGAAAAACTTCCTGTCAGAGTGGTTAAGCACAGGAATAAAGTGACCAGGGAGGATGTGGAATCTCCATCATTGGGGATTTTTAAGAGCAGGTTGGACAAACACCTGTCAGGGATGGTCTAGATAATACTTAGTCCTGCCCTGAGTGCAGGGGACTGGACTAGATGAGGGGACTGGACTAGATGATCTCTCGAGGTCCCTTCCAGTTCTATGATTCTAAAATGTGGGGGTGCTGCACCCCTAGATCCCCGGGTAGAATTTTAATCGGTTATATGATTACTGTTTTACACATTATTTACATCCCTAATTTCATCAACTAAAGATGCAGAAGAGTGTCTCTAGTGGATTTTTCAAAAGGGATGAGCACCTAGCTCCTATTAATTTCTAGTGCCTCAGTACCTAAATACCTTTAAAATTTGGCACTTCACCCATTTGCCTCAAAATGCTTTAGAAATCACAGAAGAATCATGATGCCCATTTTACTGCAGGGCGAAACTGAGGCACACAGAGAGAAGTGATTTGTCCAAGATCACACAGCAGTTCAATGGCAGAGCCAGAAATCTAGAACCCACATCTCAGTTTAGTGCCCTAGCCAATGGACTACAGCCACAGCTTTGCTCGTCCTTTAATAGGTTCTGCACTGGAGAAATTGTTTTTCAATGGTGTTTCCTTGATGATATCATTGTATACTTTGGCTTCTAACTGATTTTGAAGAAAACACAGAAATAGTATTATAGAAATAGGAAAAACAATCTGAGAGCATTTAAGAAAGAAGCAGATAAAGACAGTAACAACACAACACTAACTGGTAATTCTATAGTCCTATTTCACTCTCCCTCATGGAGATAAACAATTTAGAGATAAGTAACATCACCCTTAAAAATGAAAAAGTGAGGTACAGAAAGATAAGGGACAGATTCTGCCTCCCACACCAATGTTGGGTAGCACCTTAATCCACACGTAGTATCTTCAATGTCACCATCTCCCTGTACATATGGCAATCTACATCAACAGGTCTCTTTGGAGAGTAAGGTATTCTGCAGTACAAGTACGGGTGGCAGAAATTGTTCCCAAATGATGCGTCCACCCTCGGGCATGTAGTTGATAGATAACGGAGGACATCCTATTAGAGAGGCATCCAAAAGAAATTTGATACTCTTAAAAAGACTCTTCTGTGTTTAACAATGTCTGAGTGACCTTCTGGTCAGAAAATGAATGATGTCATATTAAATGACTTCCTATTTACAGTGACTCTAACCCTAACTGACCTTTTGGATTCATCTTCCTCCAAGTTTAGTTGGTGGCAGCAGCACTCGAGCAATATGCTGAAGGCCACAGCCGTTTTCTTACCTGTAATAACAATCTCTCATCCCCTATGACGGCAGCTTGGTTCCAATCAATCACTTCGGAGAATGGCAACTCCCATCCATTGCTAAGCATAACTGGGACACAGGCAGCCTGCACACAGAGAAATTGCAAACATTAGAAGAAGCACTGAGTGTGTGGTCATTGATTAGCACAAACTTTGAAGTGCATACAAATTGAATTATTGGCATTTTCTGCAGAAGTCAGGACCCAAGCTCTCACGAAAGACATTAAAAAAGAAAGCCTGCAAAGGGCCCTACAAGGCAGACATAACAACACATCTGCCAAGATTCCAGCTGATCTCCACTCTCTAAACAGGCTCCACATTTGTTTGCATGCAGGGAAACACTGATTTTGCAGGTACAAAGGAGAATTTGCACTCATATGTAGATGTTTTGTGAACCAACTACAGAGTTCTCTAGGGAGAATTTATATATTAAATTACATAAGACGGTTTAAGAAAAACGTTTTGAAAATGTATTTGATATTTAACTCTATAGCTCTTTTCCATAAGAGTAGATGTTTAGTTATCCATTTTGTACATCATAGTATATGTTCTGTGCTTGTAAACAACTGCATGTACAAAACCTGGCCACAGTCAGAGAGACCAGTTTGGAAAATTTAATCCATTGACTTTATATTTAAATATAAACATACACCTCTACCCCGATATAACGCTGTCCTCGGGAGCCCAAAAATCTTACCGCGTTATAGGTGAAACCGCGTTATATCGAACTTGCTTTGATCCGCCAGAGTGCGCAGCCCCCCACCCCAGAGCGCTGCTTTACAGCGTTATATCCGAATTTGTGTTATATCGGGTCGCGTTATATCGGGGTAGAGGTGTATATCACTCATTTATCACCAACTTTTGTTCTGCCAGTGTGTCCGATATACTATGTGCTATTGTTAAAATGTAAACTCTTTGAGGCAGCAACCATAATTGTGTAATGTTTAGTAAACACCACATTACTGGTACTATATAAGTAAATAAATAATTCACTGCCACCTGTTGGTCAATTGGACCAGAACTTGAGACCTGATTCAAAGTCTGTTGAAGTCATTGGAAAGGCTCGCACTCAGTTCAGTGGGATTTGGATGAGACCATTGCTGTGGTGGTTCAGTTTCTTCTAGACCAAGCCAGATTTAATTGATCTGAATTATCGCCCAGACAGTACAATAAATGAGCTGGTCTTTCCCATGCTCAGTAATAAGTGGAACACTGCCTGGGGAAGTTTTCTAATTGCAGTGCATTCTCTCTCTCACTCTCTAATTCTGTGCAGTAACTTTGATCTAGTCAAGTCTATGCTGCAGCAGTATTTACAATGGGTAAAGATTCTGTTTGTTGGTAAGGAAACCGCATTACATTGTCTAAAACCCCCCAACACAACAACAATTAGCAGTTTTCATCTTCAAAATACTTCACAGACATTAATTACGCCTCACAACTTCCCTGGGAAGTAGGTACAGAGTAGGAATACCAGAGAAAAGGGGTGATGTGACCTAGCTGAAGTAACACAGGGAGTCAGTATCTTAGTAAAGACCAGAAGTTAGGAGATGCTGGCTCTTAGTGCAGTGCTTAGGGGAGGGGAAACAGAAGAGGAGTGACTTCGGCAGGGGGAGACAGAGTGGCTCAGTGGGAGAGGTAGGAATAGAAGCCCTGTTACCTGACTCCTGCTCCAGTGCTGTACCTACTGAACCACACTGCCTGTCACAGGATTTTCAAACCTTATGCCTTTGCTCTCCATTGCTGGCCAAACAAAAGAGAGCATCTTGCTGACTGAAAGATTTCAAAAGGTGAAGAGGAGTTGGGGAGTCCTGCCTCTGACACAATACGGAAGAATATTTTAAACACGTAGACAGCAGCCGGTTTGAATGTCCTTCTTGCTGCATTACTTTCAGATGGGAAGCAGCAGAACAGAACCATCATCTGCACATTCAGTATGCAGCACAGCAAACAACGCGTAGGCAAGTTTGCTTCAGCTGAAAACAATAAGCTGTTTTTATTGCCCCAGGACTTGCTAGAACAGGTCAAGGTCTCCCCTGGGAATCCAGACTCAGTTGGGCAAACACTGCTCTAAACGGATCCAACTTCGCCTCTTCTACAATGAGCAGGGAAAGCCTCTTCATGGAGGTAACGCTATTCAATCTTCAGACGAGCTCAGTGCCGAGCCCCTCCTGCGAAGAAGCTGCCAATTGCTTCGGAAGCATGACTAGAGGCTTCCGCAGTGTGGATTATTGCCCACTAGGGAAATTAAACACAACCCCAAACACCAACTCTTGATATCACCAGCTGAATTCCAACCAGCAGAGTCAAAGTTTTAATCCCCATCTCTTACCTGCAGAGCCTCCAGAAACCTGAAGGATCCAAGCCTGCGGCCACGGGGAACCAGACAGAAAGTGGCATTGTGCAGCATTTCACGATAATCATACCTAACAGGAACAGGGGGGTGGAGGGAGATAAGAAAGAGAAAATCAAATTAACGATGAGTCCTAGAGTAACTGTGCATGAAAATGCAAACATCTGCTGATATACATCTGGATAAAATCATCTCCAATCAAGTCCATTTCTGTACGCTCACCATAAGGTTAAACCGTTCTGTCTCTCGGTCTTTTTCTTCCTCTCCTCCACTTCCCCTCCCCCCCATCTCTTTTTCGTTTGTAATGGAAAAGCAATCAATGTGGTTAACAGAGAATAGGCAAAAGGGATTTTGCCTTTTGAATCATCAATTTTGTTGTTAGGAATATACATATGGTGTTTTTTACTGCTAAAATATCTTTGGGGGAGCTCTGAATTTGAAAGGAAAATACAGACAATTAAGACCAACTGTCTTCACAAAAACAGGGTTTCAAGACTCTGCACATAGTGAACCAGATTTATTCACAAGCAAGCATTAATTTGTTCACCTCTGAGCAAGAGGTTTGTAAAAAACAGCCCAGAATATTCAGCAAAACAATACAAATCTTTTCTAATCAATCAGGAAATAATAAAGAAGGGTCATCAGTTGTTATTGGGGGGGGGGGGGGGAGGGGGGGGGGGGGGGGGGGGAGGAAGGGGAAATCAGCTAAAGAAAAAAAACCACAGAAACAAATTTTAATAATTAACCACAGAGCTCCAATGACTTCTGATCCTTAAAATTAAAGCTTTAAGCGAGATACCACTGTTTTTGTTCCAATTCCATCAATCACTTCAAAACCATTTACCAAAAACACACATCAAATCCTAACAGTTTCAAGCCAGTTATTAGCTAATTGTACTTCTGTATTAATGGAAACCTATGGAACTGTAAATGGCACTGACCCTGCAGCCTGCTGGGTCTGAGACAAAAGGATCAAGATTAAATACCCCTCATTTCTCAAGAGTTACCAGAACTCTGGAGACAGGTGCTACTTTGACAGTAACATTCGGCATTGAAATTTTCTAATTCTAATAATCTAATTTAATCGTGGCCTGCAGGCACTGATTTTTTTTTTACATATATAGATAGAAGATAAATATGTATATGTGTGTATGTATGTGTGTGTGTGTGTATATATATATCCAGATCTATTTTTATATTCTCACACAGGGCAGGCAGATGGGAGTAAGCCAATTTTCAATTATAAACCCTGTCATTAGGAAGAGATCTTCCGAAGGACCATTTGCTTAAACAAGCGTGTATAGCTAATTTGCACAAGAAAAGGTCGCTGTGAATGGATTAAGATTATCTCCACTGAGAGTAAAATAAAAACTCTTGTTGCATTAATTAAAACTACAAAACAGACTTCAAAGTGGACATTTTTTTTAAACAGGTCGCAAGTTTGGTTATATATTTTCCCACTGAGTGGCAGCAATTTCTTTTTCTCAACACAGAATATTGATTGGCAACTAAGTCCCAGCTCAGCAGCCTGCAGTGATGCAGCACGTGGAGGAAACGGTTAGGAAGCTGGAATAAAAAAGTTGCCATATTTAAAATGTTCATTTTTCACATGGTGAGAGGTCTAACACTCATCACTGTCAGTATATATTGTACGACAGGAAAGTTTAATAAATACCCAAAATAGAATCCCCTGTAGGGCTGGAATACTTCACTCATTTGTCCCCATCATTAGCTAGCTAAAACTTTAAAATCCTGTTAATACCCTGGACTGCAACAAGCACACAAAACGTCAGCTGCAAAATCAGAACAGAAAAGAGAGAAGGAAATGAGAACAGTGAAAGTGAGAAGAGGCCTCAACAGGCCAGCAATTTTCACACTGTGCACCTTTTTTATAACCGATTAGTTGATATGGGAGAAGATTTTCAAAGACACAAAGAGGAGTTAGATTCCCATCTCCAAGTCAATAGATGCCATTTGTGCTTTTTATCATCTCCCCTGTAATTAATTGCTCATCTCATGAACAGCCTGGCCATATACACACAGAAGACCTTATCCTAACCTTCATGTATGTATCTCCATTCACATCAAGGGGTACTCCACAAATGTAACATAGGCAGAACCACAGTACGGTAACATACCCATCAATAAGATTCATACTACAGTTAATGAATTGCACTAGAAATTCTTTTCATGACTAAATTTCACTTGGATTTCAACTTCAGTGTTATAAGGTGAATCAATATGGTCCTTTATAGCAGCAGGAAAGGAATGATTTCTAATTTAATCCACATCAGATAACACTCTGGGATTAAGAATCTATTTCTTTGAAATCCTCAGACATGGTGAATTAAATTTTGCCATCATTTATTCCTGTGAAACGTTGAAGACAATGTAGATACACACATTTCACTGAATGCAAACTGCAGCCCAATATCTTTTAACAAAATTGTACATAATACAGCATACACACACGGTATTTATGTAGAGATCACACACAAGTATATTTGAAAATCTGAGACACCATTACACTATGAATGTTTTACAAGTCCCCTATATAAAAGTAGTGCTTATCTATGGACTACAGCATTTCATGTATTATTTTTCTTCATGCTGTTATGTACTTCTGAAGAAAACATGACTCACAAAACTGTTATAATAAGGTAAATTTACCTACGGTTCATAGATGAACGAAAAGCTTCTGGTTAACTGCAAAGTATTGCTAGAAATGTTAGGTGCAGGGTTCAGAAACTGAAAGGGAATAAAACCAGCAGTAACAATAACCACGAAAGAATTAATATCTGAATGTGACCAACACCTGGCACCGAGAATGTGCTTAGTAGGAACTGTGACACACATACTTCTTGGTCTTCTGAAACTACTTGAAACTGTGAGGTGATTATGCTAGCAGAACCCTTTCACCATGTCCCTTTCTGCATGATATGGACTCTGAGTCATTGTCTCTTACACAGCAAAAACTCAGCCACCTAGCCATAGAAAAGACTACAAAACAACAGGCGTCAAAAAATTTCCACTGGAGAGGGTGGAGTTCAGGAGCAACAGAAAAACAAAAGGACTTCAGTTTCAGACACTTACATAGACCTCTGTTTTCTACGAAACATGGTAGAAAATGGAAACCCTGCACAGGATTTAAAACGTTGTTTAGCAGGGGAGGGAAAAGTATTCTTTCACCTAGCCGGGGTGGAGATGAAGTAGCATTTTATCACCTGAGAATCTCAGGAGCCACAATTGAAAGCACTCACATGCTTAATTTTAAGCTTGTGAACAGTCACATTAAAGTCAGCGCGGTTACGCATATGCTTAAAGTGAAGTATACACATAAGGGCTTGCAGTACTGGGACTGTAAATTCCTCCTTCGCCTGAGATGGAATGATAGAAATTGGAGATGGAAAAGAGGTGTTAGAATATCAATCAGTCCCATGGCCAGTGCACTAAGGACTGTCTAGCCCAATGATACTCAGACTGAGGCTTGGGAGCTGCAAGTGGCTCTTGAATGTATCATCTGCAGCTCTTTGCAGCACGTGATATTAAAACACTGTGTGATTTAATTATTAACCAATCTAAGTTATTAACACTTCAGGATCCTTTTACTACGTTGTTAACAAATTGTAGAATACTTGGTCAGTCATTTTGCTGTGAGAATAATTATATATAGTATAGTAAATGAAACAATGAATTCAAACTACTGTGGCTCTTTTGGGTAATGCTGATCACTAATTTGGCTCCTGAACCACTGAGGTCTAAGTATCACTGATCTAGCTAGATATTACTATGGTCCTATTACCATAATATCTGAATGCCTCATAATCTTTAATGTACTCATCCTCACATCACCCCTGTGAGGTAGAGAAGAACTATTATCCCTATTTTAAAGATGGGGAACTGAGGCAGAGACAGACTTGTCTACACAGTGGGGTAATGCACCCTATAGTGTTGTGATTTCTGAAGCGCACGAACGTGTTGTGCCTTAACTGAAACATGTAGATCCTGCTGTTGCACTATAAGGTAGTACTGTTTGAAACAGTACTTTGTTAAAGCACACTAGGGAACCTTTAGTGCACACTAGCAAGGTCTATATGGACTAATTAACAAGCAACACATTAGTGCACTTTAGCAATCATGCCCCTGTAGAACTCATTGTCCCACCATGTAGATAAGCCCTAAGTGACTCGCATCACAGTTTAGGGCAACCGCATCTGTATTTTCCCTGTATTTTCCCACTCTCAGACTTCTGGCTCCCCTGGCTCTCAACTCTGATGGTGGAGACCTACATCTGTCCTAGTCATCTGTCCAAGTTTCCTAGTCATCTCCCTAGTCATTTGTCCAAGTTTCCACTTCTTGTAAGCTTCCTTTTTGTGTTTAAGCTCCCCAAAGATTTCTCTGTTAAGCCAAGCTTGTCGCCTGCCATATTTGCTATTCTTTCTGCACATTGGGATGGTTTGTTCCTGCGCCCTCGATAAGGCTCCTTTAAAATACAGCCAGCTCTCCTGGACTCCTTTCCCCCTCATATTGGCGTCCCAGGAGATCCTGCCCATCAGTTCCCTAGGGGAGTCAAAGTCTGCTTTTCTGAAGTCCAGGGTCCGTATTCTGCTGCTCTCCTTTCTTCCTTTTGTCAGGATCCTGAACTCGACCATCTCATGATCACTGCTGCCCATGTTCCCATCCACTTCTACTTCCCCTACCAATTCTTCCCTGTTTGTGAGCAGCGGGTCAAGAGAAGCCTGACCCGTAGTTGGTTCCTCCAGCATTTGCACCAGGAAGTTGTCCCCAACACTCTCCAAAAACTTCCTGGATTGTCTATGCACTGCTGTATTGCTCTCCCAGCAGACATCAGAGTGATTGATGTGCCCCATGAGAATCAGGGCCTATGATCTGGAAACTTCTGTTAGTTCTGGCTCTGTGGATATGGGGAAAGCTGTGGCAGTGATATATCTTGACTTTAGCAAAGCTTTTGATACGGTCTCCCACAGCTTTATTGCCAGCAAGTTAAAAAAGTATGGATTGGATGAATGGACTATAAGGTGGATAGAAAGCTGGCTAGATTGTTGGGCTCAATGGGTAGTGATCAACGGCTCGATGTCTAGTTGGCAGCTGGTATCAAGCAGAGTGCCCCAGGGGTCGGTCCTGGGGCCGGTTTTGTTCAACATCTTCATTAATGATCTGGATGATGGGATGGATTGCACCCTCAGCAAGTTCGCAGATGACACTAAGCTGGGGGGAGAGGTAGAGTGCTGGAGGATAGGGATAGGGTCCAGAGCAACCTAGACAAATTGGAGGATTGGGCCAAAAGAAATTGGATGAGGTTCAACAAGGACAAGTGCAGAGTCCTGCACTTAGTACGGAAGAATCCCATTCACTGCTACAGACTGGGGACCAACTGGCTAAGCGGCAGTTCTGCAGAAAAAGATCTGGGGATTACAGTGGATGAGAAGTTGGCTATGAGTCAACAGTGTGCCCTTGTTCTCAAGAAGGCTAACAGCATATTGGGCTGCATTAGTAGGAGCATTGCCAGTAGATTGAGGGATGTAATTATTCCCCTCTATTCGGCACTGGTGAAGCCACATATAGAGTATTGCATCCGGTTTTGAGCCCCCC
Source organism: Terrapene triunguis (assembly GCF_002925995.2). Lineage (NCBI taxonomy): Eukaryota > Metazoa > Chordata > Testudines > Emydidae > Terrapene > Terrapene triunguis. Next base: position 90,024,960 of record NW_020664409.1, read on the forward strand.
CACTACAGAATTGATGTGGACAAATTGGAGAGAGTCCAGCGGAGGGCAACGAAAATGATCAGTGGGCTGGGGCAAATGACTTATGAGGAGAGGCTGAGGGAACTGGGATTATTTAGTCTGCAGAAGAGAAGAGTGAGGGGGGATTTGATAGCAATCTTCAACTACTTGAAGCGGGGTTCCAAAGAGGATGAAGCTAGGCTGTTCTCAGTGGTGGCAGATGACTGAACAAGGAGCAATTGTCTCAAGTTGCAGTGGGGGAGGTCTAGGATGGATATTAGGAAAAACTATTTCACTAGGAGGGTGGTGAAGCACTGGAATGGGTTACCTAGGGAGGTGGTGGAATCTCCATCCTTAGAGGTTTTTAAGGCCCAGCTTGACAAAGCCCTGGCTGGGATGATTTAGTTGGTGTTGGTCCTGCTTTGAGCAGGGGGTTGGACTAGATGACCTCCCGAGGTATCTCTTCTAGGATTCTCTCTCACTCCCTTCTGGCGGGGGTATGTCCTGGCTGAACAAGTTCCCTGCCTTCACTATGTTCTCCCAAGCAAAGACAGGTTACCCAAGGGCACCTGCTTGCTTTCTCTTCAGAGACAATTAACGGGTATAATTGCTACAGTTATAAGGTACCACACAGCTCTTTCTAAGCAAGCGTACCTTAATAAGCTTACCACACATCACCCCAACTCTAACATGGGCTCTGGAAGGAGCTGTCCTTCAACCCTCCACCCAAGGGAATTCCATGTGGTTACAAGTTCATCACAGCTTCAGCTCAGAACAACCACTCAGTCTTACAGGGCCTTAGCTGGCTAAGTCCTCCCAATCCTATCCTAAAGACTGGGGCCCTCCGTGGACCAGGGGTCCTGTCTGTTCACTAGCTCAGAAAAAAGCCAGGAGCCAGTTGAAAACCAGACTATTTACCTAAAAAACTCTTTCTTTGTCTGTTGGTCCCTGGAGAATCCAGTTTGAACTAGTATATGCGTACCTCACCGGGGATGGCTTCAAAGAGTTGATAACGGAGGAACTACATTAGCACCCCCCATTACTAGAGAAGGTACATACAATGCCACAACAACCACATACACAATTGCATTTTTAATACAATGTACACCAAAGGTATTAACCCTAATTCATTAAGGATTAACAAAGTTTATCTTAATTCCATTTAGTTTGTTCAGGATATTACAGGACATTATCCATCTGTCACAACTTGCTTGAGGACACACAGGATGACTATGGCAGATCAGGAATTGAACTCAGGTCTCCACAAACCAGGAGGGCAGATTCTCAGCGGGTGTAAATTACCATACTGTATTTCCATTGAAGTCTGTGGCGTTCCTTCCAATACTACTCCACTGAGAGTCCAAGTGCTAATACTCCAAGCATTTGGGCTTCCACTCTTATCTACCCTTGGAAGACTGCCACGGTCCAACAGATTTCTTCCATGAGAAAAATAATGCTCTAAAGCAGGGGTCAGCAACCTTTCAGAAGTGGTGTGCCGAGTCTTCATTTATTCACTCTAGGTTTCGCGTACCAGTAATACATTTTAACATTTTTAGAAGGTCTCTTTCTAGAAGTCTATAACATATAACTAAACTATTGTTGTATGTAAAGTAAATAAGTTTTTTAAAATGATAAAAAAGCTTCATTTAAAATTAAATTAAAATGCAGAGCCCCCCGGACCGGTGGCCAGGACCCGGGCAGTGTGAGTGCCACTGAAAATCAGCTCGCGTGCCGCCTTCCGCACACGTGCCATAGGTTGCCTACCCCTGCTCTAAAGTATCAGACATTGTTTCCCCAATGCAGATGTGTGCTGAGGAGTTCATTGTATGAAGAAAGACAGAGAAATGGAGGCGAGGGGGGCGAGTTGGAGAAATTCAACACATAACCAATCGGCTGAATTCTCAAAAAAGTCCTGGAAGAGGTAGGAAGGAAATGCTGGGAGAAATGAGGACTGATTTTTGCATCTGTTTTATACAGGTCAAAATATTAAAGAAAGGAAAAAATACACAAACATAGGTGCTGCTATATTGATGTTTAACCAATGCCATGTTACATTCTGAGATGTTAACCTCAGATTTAAGATTCACATGGCTAGCTTAGCTTTCCCCTTCTCATATGTACATTTCGATACTGGACAATATCATAAAATGACCACTCACTGGATATGCAGACAAGTTACATTTTCTGATAAGTTGGGATGAATTCCCTGTGCCAACTTAGGTACACTCTGGGCCCCATTTAAACGAACCAGTATGAGTTTGTCTGTGTAGGCAAGAAAGCAGGGGTTCTCAACCTTTTCCTTTTTGAGCCCCCTCCCCCAGCATGCTATAAAAACTCCACGGCCCACCTGTGCCACAACAACTGTTTTTTCTGCACATAGTAGCAAGCAGGGTAATTGCTTGGGGCCCCATGCCACAGGGGACCCTGTGAAGCTAAGTTGCTCAGGCTTTTGCTTCAGCCCCACATGGTGGAGCTTGGAGCCCCAGGCTTCAGCCCCAGGCGGTGGGGCTTCGACTTTCTGCCCTGGGCCCCAGCAAGTTTAATGCCAGCCCTGCTTGGTGGACCCCCTGAAACCTGCTCACGGCTCCCCAGGGGGCCTCAGACCCCTGGTTGAGAACTACTGCTATAAAGGATGAGTTAAGTTTATTATATAAAGCTTACAGTTAACATATACTGTAAGTGGGATTTTGGCATTAACTTCAAGATGACCTGATTAAGTAATATTTGGATTGGCTGGTAGTTTGATGCTTTCATAAGACAAAAATGCTTATCTATGTGAGAGGCCTCTCACTTTAATTGCAGTAATGTATGGGTAGAGTGTATGTGTATATCTATATATTAGCTACTTAGAAGAGATCCATCGAGATAGGCTTTTTCCTAGCAATGTGCAGGTTCCCCTGTTTTCAGAACTGTAAAAGAATCCCCATTAGTCAGTATTGTGTGAAGATCCTGGGAAGTTTTGGGTTACGTGTTTGTTTTAGTTTGTACCACTGTGGTTCCTATAACACTGAAGACCCAACTCTTGTTTTATTGGGGGCACCCTCTGATTCATTTGTGTATCTAGGTACTTTGTATTTATCCAGCTAGGGATGTTTTACTCATCACTGTGCCAACAAAAATTCCACAAATCAAACTTAAAGAGCTGCCTTGTATTCTCCCTTGCATTAAGCTGCTATCGTGTGGGTGGGCAGTTTTTTAGTTATTACTGTTATTTAGGTGTTACATGATTTCTGTTGCTTATTGTCAGCTCAGTATTGTCAGTTAATCTTCAGGGACTGATACTGTAGGAAATGTTCATAAAGAGAGGAGTTTTCCATTTTGCTCTACACATATTTATTTCCAGGGCGCACCCAGTTTCTGATGGAAAGGAATTCCATAACCGAGGAACTGGATCTGAGGGCGCCTATGATTTGTTGTTCACATTTGTGTGCTCCTTCACTTTTCACTTTCATATGAACATAACTTATTACTGCCAATTTTGTGCATGGCTTAGACTGCTCTATTAAAAAAACATACACCGTGTATGTGCCTTTAAATTGTTGGTTGAGTTTTTAAAACAAAAAACTAAAGATTTAACCCAAGGCTCACATTCCTCAGTAAGGATCTGCAGTGTGCTTTATTAACTTTCCAGCTCCCTTCCACAATGATTAAGTATACCATGTTCACAGCTAATACCGTTTTAGGCAGTACAAACAAATAGCCCTATTTATAATCAATTCTAATTTATTCACACTCTAATTGAAATATCCCCTCCCTGCTACCACCCATAGCTGAGAAAACATACATGGCCCCATCTATCATGCAGGTGTAAACACTAGAATGCCATGCAGGCAATTATCAGAATGAGAAATGCTGCTCAGCAGAATGGTCTGACAATTTTAACTTCTTGATCCAACACGCTGCTTTTTTTTGATGTACCGACCTTGTCAATCAGCGCTTGGATTAGACAGCTGCTTGGAATTCCTGGTTCACCATTATCCCAACCAGTATGAGCGGTCTGCAGAGGCTCTGCAGTGACTAATCAGCCATGCCATGCATTCTTTCTTAGAGCTTAACTATTTCCTCTTGTCACTACATTTAAGAGATTATAAACTACCCTGGGAACCATTTTCACTATTAATTACTAGTACTGCAATTTTTTTTACTCTTAAATTTAGTTCTTCCCACCCCTTTCTCAAAGCTGGGCTCTTTCAGTCTAGACAGGGAATGGAGTCAATTTAATCATATATAATACTACTTTATACTTACATAGCCCCTTTCAGCCATGAATCACATAGCCCTATACAAATAATTATGTAAGCCTGAGAACATTCCTATGAGACATCATCATCATCTCCATTTTACAGATGGAAAAACTGAGAGGCACAATTACCTGCTTTATATCACACAACAGGTCTGGCAGAGTTCGAGACAGAACTCAGGAGTCCTAACACTCACTACTGTGACCTGCCTATTACACAATCCGGTCTCCATCCCAGATTATTTAGTGCACATTTGTAAAATCCATCTCTAAATTCTACCTGGAAAATTTATCTGAAAGTGGAGGAGCAGAACCCTAGACAAACATGAGAGGACTTTGCCCAGCTGTACACATTTTAAAAGCGCCACACTTAATAAATCTTCTGGAGGATGCAGGAGCTCATCGTTGGCAGGGAGCTTTCTGTCGTGGCAGTAATGAGCACATATCGTTGGGGATGTCACATGGGACTAGCGTTGCCTTTTCTTTTGCAAGCCAAAAATTGCCATGGCATACAATCAAATACATCCACTGCTTCTTTCCTGAATCTGTAAACCCCACAGAAGCACACTGCATCTTCCAGAAGGTGCATCTGGATCAGTTAAAGTGTTACAAAGAGAGTTATTAAACACACATGATACCACAGGGCTAAATGGCAAAGTGTTTCCTAGTTTTCCAGTGTATTAAGTTTCAGGTCTTAACCAATCAGTCAGTTTTCAACATATGAATTCTTAATGCAGGTGGCTCTGAACTACTGGCTAGAGATCCAGAAGAAAAACCCATTCTGTCACATGGACTGCCTTGTTGCTTGGTTTCCATTAAGGTATCTCGGCTTTTAAGTAAACTGTCAAGTAAAACTTGGCATTGAAAACACAAAGTGAATAACTTCCTTTGTAGAAAACCTGACAGCTCAGCTGTGTGTCAGACAGAGAGTTGCCTAATAGTGAGCTCTAAAGACTAATGCATCCGAGTTGGAAGAGTGCCTTTACCACAAACTGCGTGCACCAGGATTAAGGCTGAGCAACATTTAGGGATGATTTTATTGAAAGCTAACATGCTATTGGTTGACAGTTTATTTCCCTCTCCACAAGTGCTGGTTTTGGAATTAGAAAAAGTTTGGAGGTGCAGAAACATAAATGGAAAACTTTTTTTTTTCCTGCTTAAAGGGCTAATTGATTTCACAGGTGTTTAATTATCATTTGCTGTGAGATAATACCTTATAGTGCCATAAAAAATGGATTTAATTTTCAAGTGCCTGCAAAACCACTGCCAAAGCCAAGTTAGAGCTAAAGCTAGATAATTATTCTATAAATCAAACACACTGCCTCCTTTCTTTGAAATTTTTAATACACGGCTATAATGATATCTGACGACCTTGAAACTAACATAAAAAGGATTTTCTTGCCAAGTGCCGAAAGGCAGCCATTGGAGTATTTCATTCAGTCTGGTTCATTAACATTGAATCAGCCAGCCATAGTACCCTAGCTGCAAGCTTCCAAAATATGCCATGGTATATGTGTAGCAGTAGTAGTGTACATGAAGATACTGTATTTTCTGCAGAGCTATGGCTACTAAGAGCCGTTGAATTCTACACAGGCAAGGTGGATCTGACAAATGCTGTAAAACTCTCTTCTACACCTGACATGGGAAACAAAGCTTAAGAATCTTTGAACAACTAATTTCAAGGTGAAAACATTTTCTATCATATTTATGCCTAACCATGTACAAACTACCATCGTCTCCCCCATAAAATGAAACATCACTATAAAAGAAAAACTGAAAAAATAAAAATAAAAAAAAGTAATTTGGAATCTACTATAACAATACCAGGGCCATTTTACAGTGAAGATGGACACTAACTAAGGCATTTTAAATCATTTTTATAGCCTTTATGGCTGCATAGTTGCACTCTATTCAGTACCAGGTTATACATAAAAATACTTTGATACAGAAGCCATTAAAGTAATAGTATGTTCTATTAAATAAAATATGTTTTAATGATTTCACAGCACAGGACATTTTGATTAAATATACAAGCACTGTCTGTATTATAAATCTATATCATATGTGTACAACATGCACATCCTTTGGCCTGCCAAACAGAAACCAATTGGCTTATAGGGTCATGTGACCTTAGATTATTACTCTTTTTCTAGAACAGTAGTTACTTTCTGGCCAGCAGCTTTTGGTGTTTAAAGGTGTTGACTGACTAATACTCCGGATAGGTTCTACTCTATCAATGCTGCAATGTGAGAGTCAAACTTCATCAGGATGTCTCTTTAGACAGCATTATGGCCAATTAAGAACAACCCATTAATTTTGTGTCTTAAAAGCCACTTTTAAAACAAAGTCATTAGCTCTTCCTGTTGTGTGTGTGTGTGTGTATGTATATATATACACACACACACACACACACCCCTCTACCCCGATATAACGTGACCCGATATAACACGAATTCTGATATAACACGATAAAGCAGTGCTCCGGGGGGGGCGGGGCTGCGCACTCTGGTGGATCAAAGCAAGTTCGATATAACGCGGTTTCACCTATAACGCGGTAAGATTTTTTGGCTCCCAAGGACAGCGTTATATTGAGGCAGAGGTGTATATCAATATACATTGTGATTCTCCCCATCCCGTAGCGAGACCTCTATTGCGGGTCTTATGTTTCACACCAACACTACTGAAGTAATCAAGACAGATAACAAAGAGGAATCAGAAAAGTCCATGGACGGAGACTACAGAAGTTTTTTCATCTCACTAACAAACACAAATGTACACAGATGTACAGTGAGTACTACACATTCTGGCACAGTGGGCAAGTACTTTTTTTGGATGCATTATATGTTTGCATGCATGCACATGCATTATATGGGTGGGGTTTTCAGAAGTACTCATTGTTGGCCTAACTCTTCCCCCTCTGAAGTACATGATCACATCCATTTCCAAATCCTTAAATATTCTAGTCTCCTGAAATACATGAGGGCCAAAGTCTGACTGGGTCACAGACTCTTAGTGATTAAAGATGAGAATGACCTGTTGGATTATCCAGGACATAGCACATCAGGGCAGTAATGTTTCCTATAGCACACTTTAGAATAATAATTAAGTATACTTTGCTATGGCACCTCCCATCCTCTGAAGATCACAAAACGCTTTTAAAACTTTTATATATAAAGACTCAACCCCTCTGTGAGGTAACGAAGCCTCATCTCCATTTCACAAATGGGGAAAATGCTGCATGGAGTAGTTGTTCACCAAGTCAAATACAGAGCCCGGAATGAAATCCAAGTCTCCCAAGTCCTGGTCTAACCACTAAACCATGTTCCCTAGTACTTTGCCTAATAAAATACAGAGTTAACAAGAGATACAATCACTAGCATTTCATACTGCTGATATCCTGATCCACAGATATGCAGCAAAAGTGGAGCTGATAACTAACTTTGAAAAACGGGGCACTTGTTATTGTACACCTTCGCCAACTGGCTCTGTTAGAGAGTTAACCTCCTGCTACTAGTGAAGCAAATATGGAGTGTCAAACACACATGCCATATCATCCTTATCAGGTCCCAATAATGATCTCTGCAAAGCTCCCAAACTCCAGCTACAAAAGCCCTTTGCAATATCTTTCTGATGCAAGTTAAATCCTCCCGATTGATTTCTTCCCCAACTTTAAAAGCTACCATTAGAATTTCAGTTATTAAAGCATTAGTTTAGATTAAAGACCCAAACAAAGGAAAATCCATACTGCATTTTCGGAACAAAGAAACAAGCTTTAATTCATCTGCCACCTATTTTAATTTCGAGATTACAGGACATACTTGAAAGACTTAGAGCAGAGAGAAATAAAGATATTATTGTGAGGTCTCTACTATGTCAACTCCTGCTAGTATTCAAGTTGATGATCATTTAGTGGAAACCCCCCAATCTTTCTTTATTATTATTATTTTTAAAAAAATAGCTTTGTATTGAAAATTTGGTGTAAAACATACAAGGCCTATGTTGCTGGGGATTAACATTTCAAAAGTTGTATGCTTTTATAACTAGGGGTAATTGGATACTTTAACTGGCTAGAGAAAGAGAAGTGGTTACATTGAAAAATCGTACACGTTAAAATAGGGATGAAATTAGTAGATTCTGTAGAAATTCAAGCAATTGGATCCACATGAAGCCCTACTGGGGCACAGGGTCTTCAAGCATGAGGTAGTTGCAAGATCTGAACTTCAATAGGGCGCTATAGAAAGTAAACATTTTTGGAGTTTAATAGAGGATGTAAGCCTTTCTACTGATGTTTTGAACCATCCTATTGAGTTCTGTACAGAATAGATTGAAAATTCTTTGGCAGGGTTATAGTTTTCTACTCAGTGCTACAGAATTTTTCCAGGAAGGATGCTGGACACATAAGTGACTCACTGGCATTTTTAAAAGTTATATTTCTCCAGACCCAGTCTCTAAAAATGGAAAGCAAAGACCACATATAATGCTGATTATGCAGGAGTGCTTTTTATGAATGACTAGATTTGTTTGGGGTATTTTTTAAATGGACATTGTACAGAAATTATTGGCAGAGCTAGATGTTGTCAAGGTTTACAGACCCAACATTTGGTCCTTCTTAGATAAAAAAAAAAATAGTTAAAAAATCATGGAGCTCTTTATATGGTACTTTTGCCCTGAACTAAATATATAAGTGACTTATCTGTACCCTTAAAACCTAAAAGGGAGCTGCAGCTCAGCCCTCATGAGCTTGAACACTAGAACTACTACAGAGATTCATAAACAAATGATAAATATAAATCATATACAATGATGTCTATCTCAGGATCGCAAAGCACTTTATAAAAAGGTGATTATAATTCCCATTTTACAGATGGGGAAGCTACCTTGCAGAGAGGCTAAGACCCACATTTTCAAAAGAGGCCTCTAACTTTACTATCCTTAATTTTTGAGTGCCTAGTTTTATACATTTAGGGTAAATCTAGGCCCCATTATAGTCAAATAGGAGTTTTTCCATTTACCTCGATGGGGCCAGGAATTTACCCCATGGGGTATTGTCAAAAGTGCTCAGCAATGGACTAATTCTGTTCCCAATGAAGTCAACTCCCACTGCCTGAGATGGAAGGCCAGAGTTAGGCCATCGCTAAGCACTTTAGAAAAATCTCTCCTCTAGGGTCTTATTTCCACAGTTCCCACTGAGGTTTCAATGAGCGGTACAGGAATTCAGCACTCCTAAATATAAGGCTCTAGGCGTCTGACATTGAGCACCCGGAAGTAGAAGCCACATTTGAAGATGTTGATCTCAGTGACTCATCCAGGATCACATAAAAAACCAGTGGCAGGGAAGGATAGAATCCAGGAGTCCTGATTCTGAAATTCGGTGTGAAGTATGCAAGGGTTTGGATTCAGCTCATTATAAAAGGCCACTTACAAAACCTGGCCCTGGAGTCAGCTTCCAAAATATGTGGATTGTTTAAGACTATTGATTTGGAGCCCACTCTAGTTTGGAGAAGCATCCATAGCGTTGGGTGCTTATCTTCTGAACGTTATGAGGGTCACCTTCAGCACAAATCAATGTGAGCTCAGGAGGGATGAAAGATTCGGTTAAGAAACTAATCTCCTATTTACGCTCCCCTGGGGTTATTCTATAAAGAGAGAAAGCAAGAAATGGTTTAAGTTGGGAAAATTATGAAAAATAAATACATTGCTCAGGCCCTTTGCAACAGAAGCTGGGTACTCTAGTGCTCAGTTCAGCTAACATCAATGTGGATGAAGCCATCCCACGGAGAGTTTAAAGTGCAGTTGTGCTCTGAGCAGTGATGTTTTAAAAAGAGCACCCTCTTTCTCAGCACGTCGGCTCCCTGTGTGTGGTCAGTCATATCAGCTGATCTTAGTAAAAAATAAAGTTAAGTTTTTACTATTATTTCCCCTCGGCACACACAGCCTTGGGAGACTGAGCTGGATTCTCTTGTGCTCACACATCATCAACAGTTATCTAAGGGTATGTCTACATTACCCACCGGATCGGCAGGCAGTGATCGATCCAGCAGGGGTCTCCTGTCGACTCCTGTACTCCACCGCCGCGAGAGGCACAGGCGGAGTTGACGGGGGAGCGGCAGCAATCGACTCACTGCGGTGAAGACACCAATGTAAGTCGATCTAAGTATGTCGACTTCAGCTATGTTATTCACGTAGCTGAAGTTGCGTAACTTAGATCGATTCCCCCGTTCCCCCAGTGTAGACCAGGCCTTAGTTCCATTTGCAGGGATGCACGTTCAACCCCATGGTTTTCAACTGGTGCCTTGAGTTACACCCGTGCAACCCCATTAAAGTCAATAGGGCTGCACAGGTATAGCGGACAGCAGCATTTGGTCTGCAGAACTTTATTACTGGTGATGATGCATGAGTCAAAGAAACCACAGCTGGATTTTCAGATCCTAGGCTGCGTGAACAGGGCTGACATTTAGAAAACATGCACACATGCACGAAATCTCACATGCTATTTTCCCCAAATCACTTTTCAGAGTAGAACCCCCCTTACAGGGGCAAGGCTAATAGAATAATGGAAGCAACCAAAACCAGATTAAACAACCCATTCCTGAGAGATCTTATTAAGTATGTAAAGTAAGGCCTTTGACAAGGCAGCCTCCTGTCTGCAAGTGCTGACCGGTTGTGTTACTGTCCAGTTTAGACAATTCTGAGAACCTGCTTTTCATTATGATTGCACATGAAACAACATGCCTGCTAACAGCAAACGCCTGCATCCCCAATGCCTCATCACAGTGCCAGGGCCATTAGCAACATGCTGAAGGTGCTCTCAATCTCCAGTGGCTTCTACTAGAGCTTAAGGTGCTCAGTACCTCTCAGGATCAAGCCTTAACCTTTTAGCATTCCTATGCTGCTGGGCAGTGTGTGCTTGAACGTGCTAAGTCTGTTTTGCACGCTAATGCATTATTTATGTAAGCTATTCAGGCATAGGAGCGAGGACATAAAACATTCATCAACAAAGGGACCAGTTTGTCATTTTAAAATAATTATGTTTTTTTAGAGAAACCAACAAATTCTGTTGTCTCGGAATTATTTATTGGATTGTGCAGACAAGAAAGGACTCTTTCTTTTGGAGGGAGGAGTCTCAAGCCCTGATTAATCTTTAATCACTAGAGATTTTATACCTCAGGTTCAGCAAGTAAATTTAAGCTTACAGGTGGTTTGTAGACTTAGCCATAGTAAGGAACAGAGATCAGATCAACTGTACACTCTCACCTATCTTTTACTCTTGTGGACAGCAGAACAACCTGTATTAACTGTGGAGTTATATTAATAAGAACTCTTCCATGCATCTCTTCAATTATGCAATTCAACCAGTAGGTGGAGCACACCTACACAGCAATTCTTCCTAAGAACCCATTCCTATGTTCTGAGCCTCCATAGGACACATTGGTGCAGAACTGCTATTGGTTATGGTTACACATTTCCTATAGCCCTCTACTAGGTAATTCACAGAGAAGACCTGGAGTCACCTGGGGAGACATCTTTATTTTCCCTATGCTCACCTCCTGCATTTCCCAGTAGAAGCTAGTGGGAGAAGGTGTCTCACTGGCTGGGTGACAATTTAAATTGTACAGAAAACAGAAGACGTTCAATGCACATGCACAAATCTAAGGAGAAACACGATCAGATGTGTTTTGTAAAGTGCCGAATAAAATTCCATAAAGAACAGTTTGAGATCTTAACGATTATCAGATTAGACTAAGGGCTAGCAGCCCCTGGACTCACCATGAGCTGGAATAACTGATAGATGTTAAATGCCAATAAGAGGAAGGAGCCACTTTCTCTCATGAACAAAAGTCTACAAACACTGACTGTAGGCGGGAGGACAGTATTCTACATATTGAAGATAAAATGCAACCTGGTAAGGGGGAATCTGTTACATATTCACATTATTTTCAACTGTCCTCCAGTGTATTAAATATAACCCACTATTATGCTTTTAAAAAAAAAAAAAATTTTTTTTCCAGTGGTGAGAACAACAGAGGTCTGTGTTTTATGTATGAAGAAATCTGTAAATGAGGCTCTTGTACAGGATAACTTCAGTTTCATATATCTTTATAACCAATAACACTATCACTCTGTGCTGGTTTGTGTATACACTGTAGAATTCCTAGCTGAGTCTGGGTTTTGTATACCATTTCCCTAAGGGGCAGTAAATTAGACTGCCAGCTATCTCCACAAAGTTACAAACAGATGTTCTCCCCGAGTTTACTCTCCCAGATTCCAGATGGCTTCTGATACAGGCTCTTCCTACTGCAGCTCTTCATCTCACACTTCAGGCATGTCAGCAGTTTTTGTGGATATCTGAGGCTAAAGAGGTGCAGTTTTTGAATGGCCTCATGTAACACAGTTGCATTCTACACACAGCTTAAGAGACCATAAAATTGAGTAAACCAAAATCTATGGTAATACTTAATGTCTGAAACAGGACTGTATCCTGGAAAGCAGTGACTTAGAAAATGATTTAGGGGTCACAGTAGACAAGCAACTCAACATGAGCTCTCCCAGTGCAATGCTGTGGCAAAAAGGGCCAACCTTCGATGTATAAGCAAAGGAATAGTGAGTAGGAGTAAGGAGATGCTTTTCCCTCTGTCTGCAGCATTGGTGAGATAGATACTGGAATACTGCATCCAGTTCTGGTGGCAACATTGTTAAGGGATGCTGAAAAATTGGAGAGGATGCAGAAAAAGCCACAAAAATGATTCATGGGGTGGAGGAAATGACTACAGTGAAAGACCTGAAAAACTTAATCTGTTTTGTTTATCAAAAAGAAAATTGAGAGGTGACTGGATTATAATGCTTCATGGGGAGAGGGAATAAAAGGTACTAAAAGGCTTTTTATTCTAGAGGAGAAAGGCCAGAATCAATGGCTGGAAGCTGAAGCCAGACAAATTCAAATTAGAAATAAAAAAAAAACCAACAAAAAAAAATTAAAATAAAACCCATGAGGGTGATTAACCACTGTGACAAACTACCAAGGAAAGTGGTGGACATCTCTTCATGTCTTCTGATCAAGACTGGATGTCTTTCTGGAAGACATGCTTTAGCCAAACAAGTTATTGGGCTCAATACAGAGGTAAAAACGGTTAAATTTAATATAGGAGGTCAGAATACATGATCTCATGGTTCTTTCTGGCTGTAAACTATTAAAATCGTCTTTTTTTTAAGTGACATTGCTTTGCATTTTCTATAAATGCTTCCAATATCAGCATGTTTTCTGAAAATATTCTACAAACGGTTCAGAATGTAAAAACCCGCTCCCTGATCTTTTATCATGAATACTTCATTGAATTAGATTGTGAACTCTTGGGAAGAGACCTATCTTCTTATATATCTATAAGTCACTGTGTAGAATCATGATACTCATGGATTAACTAAATCGCTCCTGGAGTCATTGGCTGATGTGTGAAAATAGAAGGGACAAGTTAGGAAATCTAGGGACCAGCAGAAAAATCAATAGGCTTAACAAGATTTCCTTATGTACAGTATTCTATTCTCTTCCTTCCCCCTGCCTCTTAGATATTTCTGATCCTTGGCTAAAAATGCAGCCAATTTTCTCAGTGAAACATACTGCGGCGCTATAATTTACGGGTAATATCTTCAGGGGATTGATTACCTTTTGCACGGAGTAGTTCTTCCTAAAACTATTTTCTCCACGTACGTTAATATGTTGGCATGGGAGGGGAGAGAGGCTGAGAGACAGTTTACCTGTGCTTTAAAGGGGGAAGAAGGTCTTACCTCTTTCTATCACATTTCACAAGAGATTGTTTTCTCTTATACCTTGTTCAGTGTCACATTCTCTAGCTCTGATCTTTGGCACTGAACCAGCCAGATGTAGAGGCAATGGAGGAGTTAGTATCTTCCCCCACATCTGGATATCTAGCTAACTGAGGGCTCCACAGGTGTCTCCCAAGTGTGCTAAAATTAGAAAGGACTGGAGCCAGCAAGTATTCCATTAACTCTGCCCTCTCTTGCTACTTCTCCTACCTTGTCGTCCCTCCCTGATCTGACAGGATTGGTATATTTCAATAATATTCTTCTCAATGACATTCTTATGGACGCAACTATTTTGTCAGCATAAACCCAAGAAATTCATGGGAGAACTTTCAGCTCCAGTTTCAGTGGGAATTCTTCAACATTTAAAGTGCCCCTGTAAAGTGACACATGAACCTGCAGCCTGTCCCAGCATTACCATGATGGTCTACTCCTGACTGTCAAAACTCTTAGCAAATATTGCTTGAATGAGTCATTTGACAAAAGCCCTGTAGAGAGGTTATGATAGATGAGTGGTAATGTTAACCTTTTCCTTCCGCCTCTCCCCCCAAGTTTCCCCCCAAAACAACAGGGGCAGCTTCACTTTGCTCAAATACACTGGTATTTAGACACTGTTATCCAACTGTTGTGGTAATAAGAATGCCATAGAGAATATTAGTGTGCATCTCCTGTGCATCTAATTCTTTATCCTTTATAACTGTTTATATTTAGTGCTCTTCAAAGATACTGGATGGACAGCCCAGCTACCTTGAACTGGCAAACACTTATGCGCATGCTTACCTATATGCATGCAAGTACTCCAATGGGACTAAATACTCACATGCATGTTTGATATATGTGCAAACATGTATAGGGTTTGGCCCTAAAACACGGAAGTCCAAGGCACACTGAGTGCCATGGCATATTGCTACCCCAACAGTAGTGTGTGTGATAGATAGGGCCAATCAAAACAGCCTCAATTTGAGAACAGCTCAATATCCAGACAGCTGCGGTGGGGGAGCAAGGACAACATGCTGGAGGCAACAGCCCGGGAGCTGGCTGCAGGTGAAAGGCCAGGCTGCTTGGGGAGCTGGGACAGAAAAGCTGAGAACCAGCAGAGAGACATCCTGTTGCTGATGGTACAAAGCTCACTACCAGAGATCTAGAGGGGACTGGCACCCCATAATAGCCAGAGTGACAGCCTGTATCGGGGTCAGCTATCATATTAATTTAATGGCAAGCTTCAGACATCTAAGTCTGAGAAATCGGTCTATAATTTTCAGACATCACCAGCAACAAGAAAAATATCTGATTGTTACACAGTTCCATCTTCTGTTTATAAAAAAGAGTATGAAGGTCAAACAAAGAACATTACATGAAATTTCTTCCCAGCAATGTCGTGTTTTTGGCCCCAGCTAGAGGTTACGAAAGCAGGAAAAAGTACTTTTGTTTCTGACATTTGTGTAACAAACCCAAACAACAAGCAGAGGGTCAGGTCTGAGCTCAGCCTGCAGGATTGTTTGTCAAATGATCAATGACGCATATAAATGGACTCTTGTTTGTCTGACTGCATATAAAAACATGGTTTTTAACAACAATATTTTGCCAAAAGGTTCTCCGTGTAGCAGAGAATAGAATCTTGGTAAAAAAAATAAAGGAGGGGTGGGGGTAACTTGTTCACCATCTAAGTGTTTAGAATAACACTTCCAATAAGGGTATTGAGCATAGTAGTCATGTGACTTTGGCCTAATCTGCAAGATTATTTTAGCCTGAATACAAAAGGGATGTAAATGTCTTCATCTCATCTCTAAGTGCAGCACAGCTGGTTAGAACAGCCAGAATTGCACTTAGCCATCACATTGTATTTAAACTGAAAATCATTTCCTGCCCATCTTCGGAGCCATTCTAATTCTTAAAATTTAAATTCCTGGACTGCCAACCAGAGATTAATCAAGACAATTTTTTGGAAGGTGTCTAGGTCACTAATGAATACATACACCCTATTGTGGGTGTATGGATTTCTAATTACTTTTAATAACCAGTAGGTGGTAGTTATTGTGCATATCTCTCCAAGTCCCAGAACAGAGCAAAAAACGAATTAATGGCTGTATAAAAATTACATGTGAAATGCTCATTAAAGGAGGTTACTTACCTGTAACTGGAGGTTCTTTGAGATATGTGGTCCTATCTGTATTCCATTGTGGGTTATGGAGGTGCCCCATGTGCCCCGGAGCCAGAGAATTTGAAAGCAGTGTCCATGGGTTCGCATGTGTGTCCTGGCTCAACCTCATGCCTCTGACTGAGGGGATAAAACTGTGGGCTGGACCGAATGCCTCTCCAGTTCCTTCTCTACTGTGAATCAGATAAGATCCGAAGCAGAGGGGAAGGAGAGCAGATAATGGAATACATATAGGGACCACACATCTTGAAGAACCTCCAGCTACAGGTAAGTAACCTCCTCCTCTTTCAAGTGATGGTCCCTATTGTATTCCACTGTGAGTGATTGACAAGGAGTATGCAAGTAGGAGGAGGCTGTGAGGATGTAGATGGTAGGGCTGAGCTGAGTACCGTTCTCCCGAAGGATGCATCAGCAGAAGTGTTCTGCACCAGGGCATAATGTCTTACCAATGTGTAAATGGAGCCCCGTGTGTCCAGGAGGAGTACCTCTTGAAGAGGTGCCATAGCTGTTGCTTACACTCTGGTGGAATGAGCTTTTAAGCCATGGGTGGAGGGGGAGGAGGTTCAAAAGCTGATAGAGCAGAATGCAACCAGAGATCCATTTGGAGATTCTCTCGGCGGAGATGGTGTGCCTCTGACTCTCTTTCTGCTATAGCGACGAGTAGTCTTGGGAGTGGACTCTTTCTTCCTCTGCAGAAGCATGTGATTTTGGGAAGAACACAGATAGGTGAATGGATTGGTTAAGGTGAAACTACTTTAGGGGTGAATTTTATGTGTATCCTTATGGAATATAGTGTGCGGAGGATCTGTTATCATCACTCCAAATTCACCAACTCTTCTCACTGAGGTAATGGGTTACAAGGAAGGCAACCTTCCTGGAAAGGGGGAACATGGAACAAGTAGCTTAAAGGCTGAAAGGGGGGCCTTGTGAGTACTGAGAGAACAAGGTTCAGGTCCCTCTGGGGAGCAGGCTTCTGAGTAGGTGGGAAGGTTCTTATTAGGCCTTTCCAGAATCTATTGTCAGTAGATGTGTGAAGACTGAGTGATCCTTGGACACAAAGAGCTGATGGACAAACCTGATGTCTTAAAATATAGGATATAGTCCACGATGAAAGGATATCTATAGTCTCTGGGAGAATGCCTCTTCGGTGTGCCCAAGAGGAGAAATGCTTCCATTTAGCTAGGTAACATTTTCTAGTAGAGTCCTTTCTATTATTAGAGAGGATGCCTAGTTGGGCTGTAGAGCATGAAAGTTCTAAAGATGATGCCCGTCCAAATACCAACCCCTGAAGTGGAGTGGACGCAGATTGGGGTGCTTGATCTTGCCGTTCCACTGGGTCAAGAGCTCAGGGAATGCTGGGAGGATGATTGGTGGTCAGGATGACATGCGTAGGAGGTTGGGAAACTGTCTGGGCCAAAAGGGGGTGATCAGGATTACTCATATTCTGGCCTGCCGGATTTTTCATACAATGTGTGGCAAAAGCAGGAGCAGAGGGAAGGCATAGTTGAACTGGTCTGACCACGAAAGAAGCAGACTGTTGCCTTGGAAGTGGTAACCTGGAGGTCCTCTGGAGCAATACATGGTGCACTGCTTGCTTGAGAGGAGAATAGATCCCTGGTTGGGGTCCTCGATAGAGTGAAAATATTGCACTGTATCGAATTGTGGCACTCCCACTTGCGGTCGACTGCGAAATGTCTGCTGAGGGAATCTGCAAGCACATTTTGCTTCCCCGGAAGGTAGGCTGCCAATAGCGTGATTTGATTGCTGATACACCAGTTCCAAAGGCTCACTGCTTCTGCACACAGGGAGGTGGATCTTGCTCCCCCCGTTAGTTGATGTAGAAGACAGTTGTAGGTTGTTTGACATTATAAGGACATGGTGAGTGTGGAAGAAAGGACTCGTATGCACTCCAGACTGCTTGCAACTCCAGGATATTGATGTGTATCCTGGACTCTCAACATGTCCAGGCAACTTGTGCTGTGTTGCTGTTCATGTGGGCTCCCCAACCTAATAGGGATGTGTCCATAATAATGGTCCTGTCTGTAGAGGAAGGGAGAAAGGGGACGCCCATATATACCTGATGAGGATTTGTCCACCACAGCAGGGAAGACAGTACCTTGGCTGGAACTGTCACCATGAGGTTCACAGAATGATGGCTTGGGGAGCACACTGACTGCAGCCAAGGTTGAAGGCAGAGTCTTGCGAACGGGGTGACGTAGGTGCATAAGGCAATATGACCTAGGAGAGACAGACATGTCTTGATCTGTACTTGAGGGTTGCTTGTGATATGAACTATGATATTGTTTATGGTCTGGAACCTGTCCTTGGGCAGGTACACTCTTGTGATGATAGAATTTAAGGTTGCCCCCAATGAAGTCCAGAGATTGTGTGGGAGTGAACAGCTGTTTAGATGTTTATGCTGACTCCCAGTGAAGAGCAGAGGTGTAGCATCATTCAAGTTGACACAGGCTTCCCGGAGGAACTTAGCAACAAGAAGCCAGCCATTGAGGTAAGTGAAGACAAGGAGACCACGATGTCTGACATGGGCCGCTACTACCAAGAATATCTTGGCAAAGATTCTGGAGGGTGGTTGCTATTCTGAAGGGGAGTACACTGTACTGAAAATGGTTGGAGCCTACCATAAATCTGAGAAAGCATCTAGGGGTGGGATGAATGTCTATGTGAAAGTAGGTGTCCTTCATATCAAGAGCTATGAACCACATGCCTTTTTTCTAAAGATGGAATTATTGCTACCAATGTGACCATGTGAAATCTGAGTTTGCGAATGAAGCAGTTGGGATGGCGAAGGTCAAAGACTGGTCTCCAACCATTCTTCTTTTTGGATATCAAGAAGTAGGTTGAGTAAAACTCTCTCCCTTGATATTGAGCAAGGATGTGTTCTGTCACTCCTCACTGAACTAAGGAGTTCACCTCTTGTTTGAGAATACTCTCGTGAGAGTGGTCTCCTAATAAGGGTGACAGGAAGATGGGCTTTGGAGGAGGTAAGAATGCAAACTCTGTAACATAGCCAGACTGGATGATGTTCAGCCCCACTTGTCCATTATTATTGCACTCCAGGTGTTAGAAAAGAGTGCTAGACAACCCCCAAGTGGTGTGTGTAGATTGGAAGGTGTTGGGCTTAGTGTTTCATGGCTCTCATGCTCCCATCAAAAATAACATCGAACCAGAGGCTCAGTTTGAGATGCCAAGTCTGTTACAGAAGGCGTAGGGAAGTGGGACTTTTGAACCCTCTGTCTCTTACATGGTAGTTCACAGGGTCTCTGATGGAAAAACTACTGAGCCATAAATCTACATTTGACTGATGGGCAGGGCAGGCGTGTGTATCCCCAGCAAGCAGAGGGCAGCCCTGGAATCCTTCAGGATATGGAGGTACTCATCCGTCTTCTAATTGAAGAGGTGCAATTTATCAAAGGGAAGGTCATCAGTGGTATTCTGGACCTCTCTAGAGAACCCTGATGCATGGAGTCATGATTCCCAGTGCATGACGATGGCAGTAGCCATAGCTCTAGAGGAGATATCAGCAACACTGACTGCAGATTGGAGGGCGGCCCTGACTATCAGTTTGCCTTCAACTATCAGAGCATGAAAGCGAGCACTGTCCTGTTGTGAAAGGCTGTTAGTAAACTCCACAAACTTGGCGTAGTTCAGGAAATCATATTTAGCCACAAGCGCCTGATAATTGGCTATCCCGAACTTGAGGCTGGATGATGAGTTAGCCTTTCTTCCCATTTGATACAGGTGTTTGCCCTCTTTGTCAGCAGGAGCAGACCAGGTACGTTGCTGTCTAGCCCTTTCAGAAGCAGTGGACTACCAGTGAATTGGGAGGGGGGTGAGAAAACAAAATATCCACACCCTTGGCCAGCTCATAATAATGTTTGTACACCCCTTTAAAGGTAGGACCACTGGTGGCAGGGGTGTGCCAAATTGTCCTGGCTGGCTCCAGGATGGCTTCATTAATGGACAGAACTATTCTGCTGGGTCTGGAAGCGTGCAGGATGTCAAAGACTTTGTGCTGGGAGTCTTGGATCTCCTCAAGAGGAATCTGAAAACTCTCCAGCAACTCTGCTGAGAAGGTCATGGAACTGCCCGAAGTCATCAGGGGAGAGAGAGGCGGAGGGGATGTAGATGTCGCAGCTTCATTCAGGGATGACAATGGAAATCTTGCTGATTCTGGTGAAACTACCGGATCTGGAGCGTAATAGTCGTCCTCTTCTGTCAGATCCGGGGGCAGATCTGAGTGTCCCCTTAGAGGAGAGGCAAGGGGGTGACTCCGTAGTGGATCAAATCGACTCTGCAGGGGGGTACTGGTCTCAAGACCACCGATATGGACAGTAGCAAAGGTTGGTAGGTAGTCACGGCGGCCCCCATGGCATGGGGTGCCAGCGTCTCTGAGTTAGATGATGCGGATGTTGGTCACAAACTGGTG
This sequence comes from Terrapene triunguis, assembly GCF_002925995.2. NCBI lineage: Eukaryota > Metazoa > Chordata > Testudines > Emydidae > Terrapene > Terrapene triunguis. The sequence continues at coordinate 90,045,617 of NW_020664409.1, forward strand.
TAGGTCTTTTGGGTGGTGGAGGACACAGAGAGTAAGGGAAGAGGTTCATTGGATGGCTCAGAATCTCCCAATCAGGAGAAGGCTGATTCTGGTTCCAGTGGTAAGGAGATGTATTCTGTGTATGGGATTGGTGATAAGCTCTTTCCAGCAGTCCATTCTCTTGGAAGTGAAATTATCTCCCTGGAAATGAAGGGGCCTGATGGAGGAGGGGATTCCGGATCCAGAAGAGCGAAAATGTCATGTGGGGCAGCAGAAGATTCAGATCTCCCCCAGTATGTCCAAGCCATCAGAACTGGCAAGGAAGGTGGCATCGAAAGTTAGCGGTGATCAGACTTCATTGGTGATGACAGGATTTGGGAGGAGCTGGGATGATGGTACTGATGGAACACAGTCTAGTGCTGATGGAGCCCCATGCTCAGGGGCTTTCTTGTTGTGCCTCTAGGACTTAAGATGTACTAAGTCCTCAGGCTGAGCTGGTGGACTTGCTTACAGCTGAGTCTGACTGAGAAGACTTAGTCTCATGCTTATGAGAGTGCTTCCTAGCTTCCCGACAAGACCCTGCTGTGGGGGTTTGTGGGAGTAGATTCGCCTGCATCAGAGTGAGACTTTGCAGCAAGAGGCACACTCTTTGCTGAATTAAGATGATGTACGGTGAGGTTGCTTGGCCTACTTCCGATTGGAGCCTCATGGCCTTCTCTATGAGGCAGAGGTCGGCAACCTTAGGTACGTTGCCCATCAGGGTAATCCGCTGACAGGCCACGAGACATTTTGTTTACATTGACCATCCGCAGGCACAGCCCCCTGCAGCTCCCGTTGGCCAGGAACGGCGAACCGCGGCCATTGGGAGCTGCGCGGGGCCGTGCTTGCGGACGGTCAATGTAAACAAAATGTCTCGTGGCCCACCAGGATTACCCTGATGGGCCACATGCGAAAGGTTGCCAATTGGCCTGCTAAACCCAGCGTTGTGAGTTCAATCCTTGAGGAGGCCATTTAGGGACCTGGGGCAAAAAAATAGTTGGGGATTGGTCCTGCTTTGAGTAGGGGGGTTGGACTAAATGACCTCCTGAGGTCCCTTCCAACCCTGATATTCTATGATTCTATGACCCCTGCTGGGAGGTATTTGCAGAGACAAAGTTCCCGCTCTTCTTGGGTAAAGTTAGAGAACAATCAGCAGATACTGCACCTCGCTGCAATGTGAGCTTCCCCAAGGCAGTACAGGCAGTGCTGGTGGTTGTCGCTGACTGAGAAGAATCATGGGCAGGAAACAGAGTTTGAAGCCCGGAGTCCTGGGCATAGTCTAGTACCCAAACAGGGTACGGGTGGGGAGGAGGGGGATGAAGGAAGGAAGAGTCCCCCCAGCAGACGAATCTAATGCTAATCATTAAAAACTATTAAAACTGTTTAAATATTTACAAACTAGATGACTCTTATAGAACCAAGCCGAAACTGTGGACATTAAACGTTACGACCCAGACCATGCAATGGTGAGAGGGAACTGTACAGGCGATCAGTCTGCCCCCCCACACCCCCTTTTCCCCTCAGTCGGAGGCATGAGGTGAGCCAGGGTGTATCCACAGAGCAATGGATACTGCTTTAAAATTCGCTGGCTTCGGGCATACAGAGGTGCTGTAACTATGCGTGCTGGGGATGCTACTGCACTGCCTGGCTTGAAGTGGTTTCGATCATATACAGGGTTTACAGCATCCCCACTATACAAATTGTTCCAGCACCCCTGCGGACATATGTGTAACCTGAAGTGGAATACAATAGGGACTATCACTCAAAGAAGGATGGCAGAAACTCCAGCATGTGAGAAGGTATGTTTCCCTTCCAAGTACTTTTCTGTGGGTAAATTATGGGAGCAGCTGGATGCTGATGGGAAGATTCTGTTCTCAGCTACACTGGTGTGAAATAATTACTCTGGTTTTACGCCCATGTAGCTGAGAACAGAATCTGTCTTTGTAGGTTTTCCTTCATTGGGGACTGTTCTGCTAAATCTTGGGATCCATCCTAGACTTGTTTCTTAATACACTTCTACCCTGATATAATGCGACCCGATATAACACGAATTCTGATATAACGCGGTAAAGCAGTGCTCCGGGGGGGTGGGGCTGTGCACTCAGGTGGATCAAAGCAAGTTCGATATAACGCGGTTTCACCTATAATGCGGTAAGATTTTTTGGCTCCCGAGGACAGCGTTATATCGAGGTAGAGGTGTACCAGTTGCCTAACTTCTACAGAATCAGATGGCAGCATTCTCCTAATCTGGAAGTGTTTAAACTCAAAATGGTTCCACATGGCTTTGTGGATGCTTTTAGACATAATTAAGAAAGAAGGGACTCGGGCGGTGCCTTGCTTATTCTACAGTGCAGTCATTTGGATAACATGCCCAAACTGTTCTCTGTGTGTCCCAAAAACAATTAGCAGGACCATGAAAATGCAGTTCCTATGTTTTGTATTTAAAGCAGAGTTTTTTAAACTCTGGCACCGCGGAAGGCTGTTTTTCACAAAACTGAGTGATAAACTCTGGAAGAAACGCTCATTCCCCAACTATCTGCGTGGCTTTTGCACACATCTGTTTCTCTCCTGTCCCCAAGAGATGTCTAAAATCTAATTAACCAATTAATTTGCAAATATATTCTAATTTATTCAAGGCAGATTTTCTTAGTGTTAAATTATCTGACAGTGAACCATACGCTGTACACAGGAACAGGACTTCATTAAAATACCAAAGGTTACACAAATGGAATAAAAATTATATTTGTACTATAGTCAGCACAAACTTCTATCCCTTAATGAGAAAATGTGTTTGTATTTCCCTCATTCTAATTTGTTTTTGCATGTTTGGTGTAAACCTGTGGTTAATACATTTGCAATACCAAACTACTATGCTTAGTGTGGGAACATGAATATTCTAATTAAGAGGTTTGCACTTCCATTTAGCTTGCAAAATAATTTAAATATATAAATACATAAACCATAGTCAGTGTCTGTAACACTGAGTTTTCTATAACCAAGCTATGCCATAGTTCATTCTTCATTGAAAAGTAAGAATTAACATTTACATTTGCATCCAGGGCTGGCCTGTCTAACAAAGCAAGAGTCGCTCCCTTCCTCAGCAGGTTGTGTTGTTTACTGGGAAGTTCAAGTTGTAATTTACAGCACTTGTGCAAATGGGTAAAAAAAAAAAAAAAAAAAAAAGTTGGTGGGTTGATCTTAATTGCTACATTGAAACGTTTTATCCAGCTCAGTGGCTGCATGGGTACAAAATACAACAGCTGGGTACAATTCTGCCAGCTATTAGAGAGATTATATAATTTACTGTACAGGGATGCCAGCCACAAATAAAAACAGAGAGGGTGATGGCGGTTTTGAAAACAGTCCTCCTGTAATTGCTAAATACCCAATTACTTTATTATGTGGCACTGGCACAAACAAAAATGATTAGGTTTGAAACTGTCAGGTTTAGAATGACGTCTCTTAGAAAAGAATCCTAAATAATTGTTCATTCTCTCTCTCTCTCTCTCTCTCACACACACACACACACACACACACACACTTTCCTTTACACTAGGATTATCATTATAATGATTATTTATATTATAGTAATACCTAGAGCCTTCAGAGGACTACTGGTTACAATTCTACTAGGCAAACATAGTAAGAGACTATTCCTGTCTCGAAGATATTATGATCTAAATAGACATGACAGACAAGGGTGGAAGGGAGAAAAAGAGAGGTAAAATGACTGGATCACACTCGCAGCTCAGTGGCTGAGCTGGGAACAGAACCCAGATCTACTGTGTTACAGCCCAGTGCCCTAAACACTCGATTCTACTGCCTCTTGACAACTTGTGCACAGGTTACCAGGACTACAGTTATACATTTCACGACTCATATGTTGGAATGCATGCAAAACGGAACACTTGCGACAGCATACCCAAGAGTTATGTGAATCCATCAACTGCAGCAAAGAACGACACAAGTCTGGGATCGGTGGGAGTGGCCAATGGAAGGTCAGTCACACTCTCTCTCTCTCGACAAGTTTGCAAACACCTGCAGGGGCTGAGTAGGGAGTTCAGCTGCTGGCCTGGAGTGTCTGGAGCCCCAACTCTCGCTTTGTTCAGAGTTACGAACATTTCAGAATTACGGACAACTTCCGTTCCCAAGGTGTTCATAACTCTGAGGTTCTACTGTAATTTCAGTATGATGGCATCTGTTTTATACGAATGAAATAAAAAGTAAATGATTTGTTACAGGGTTATAATTCCATGGTGTGGTTTTGGTCACCACTTGAGTTTGCTATCACAGTTTATTACATCACCAGAACCCATTGGTTGAATTACAGCCCCAAAATTCACAGTTGCTCATTATTTATTCTAAGGAACATATTTTACTGTCCTCTGAAACAAAGTTTTGAAAATTGGCATACAGCACCAGTCTCTCATGATGCATTATAAAAACAGACCCGGCTAGAGATGACGGTCTTGTTCATTCAAAATAAAACTTCAAAAAACCCACAAATATTCTCAAATCTTTATTTTTTGATTTGCTACAGCAACCCAGCCCTTTTGGCCTTGAATCCAGGCCACTTATGGCTTTCAGTAACTAAGCTGTGCATTGCAGAACTAACTTTCACCCAGAATAGGCTACATTGACAAATGACAGGAGAAAAAGAAGTATATGATCATGTGACTATTAGTTGCCATATGCCAAATTTTGCTTCTCAGTTGGCATTGTTTAATATTAAAGGGCCAATGCTCCCCATGATCTGTGGTTAAAGATCTTCCCTTAGAACTTTTGAGTAGATTATTCTTTTCACTGAAAAGTTTTCTTGTTTTGTAAGTCGCCCTTATTTACATACTTGCCTACGTATAGCATTTTCAAACTATGTGACACACCTAGACAGCAGCACACTGATTTAGTTATTAATAACTCCTACTGTATATGCCACTGATTGTAAATAAAGCTAACATTTTGCAGAGATCCTGAAACTTAAAAGAGGTCTCTGATCAAAACTGGTTCCTGTATTAGTGACAGCTTAAGCTATTAAAATATACTCCTCTTCATCTGCTTCAATGTCAGCCACAATAAATTACCTTAGTAATATAGATGAGCCTGTAAAGAGAGCAGAATTTCTTCTGCATTTTTCAAATAAAGGAAATGACATTTTTTCCCTCGCTGGAGTAGGCGCTACCACACACATTGCATACCACATGAACACTGTATTCTGAATACTCAGCTTGCCATCTCAGAAACACCTTTATATCCTCTTAGATATGCTTGGCAAGCTCAAGGTTATTCAAGACTCACTCAATATTTTCCTTTTTAGGAGTTGGAAGGGTAGAGGATGGGAAAATTTGGGAACTGTCAGTGTTTTATGGGGCATTGCCCATAACGGGAATTGTGCAATTTCTATTTAAAACTAAGCAGCCATACCTAAATTACGTCATCTGGAAGTGCCCAAGGTTTATTTCCTGAAGTAAGGCTTGGAGCACACAGACCTAAAGATTGTGGTTCTTTATTAACAATGGCATAGACAACTTTTTTTTTTTTTTTAGGGGGGGGGGGGGGGGGGGGAGTTAAAAAAAAATAGCTGCTTCAGTGAGCAGTTTTGTACCATAACAAAATTTGTCCCAAAATCAGTGTTTCCTTTATTTATTAATGGGAAGCTAAAACCTGCTGTGGTCTTCAGTTGTCTACACCCATGACTTATCCACCTTGAAGGCTGGGGTCTTCAGCACCTATAATATTGAGGAGCCTTCTGCAGCAGTGACAGTTTCCAAGTCAACTTCAAGGGAAATTATAATAAAATAATCATCTAGTCTAGAGGAGGGGAAGGCATAAACGGTTGTGGGGAGCTTCATATTGGAGAAACAAGCAACAAGCCAAGAAGAAACTCTCCCCTAAAGAAATGGAACTAACATGATGTTACCCAACCATCACCTTGGTGCTTGAACATTATATTTTCTCTCCCCTTCTTTCTTGTGTTTTTCTGGTCTACTTAGAAAACCATTTTGAGGCAGGGAGTGTCTTTTCCTATGTGTTTGTATACTGCCCAGCACATTGATGAACTTCATTGGAGCTACTAGGTACTACCGGGAAAAAAATAAACAATCGTAAAGCAGTTACAGCGGGGACAGTAATGGTACAACCTGTCCTTGTTTCTCTTAAGACTGTGAACAAGAGTTTGGCTATCCATCAACTCGAACACAGACATAAATACTCAGACCACCAGCTAATTTCACACATCACCAAAGAGACATCAGATGGTGGTAACGTTCAGTCACCACCAACCGTGGCTGGCGTCATGTTTTTAAGAAGGATTTACTATAAAAGACAACAGGGACATTACTATATACATAAAAGCATGCCTGCAATTTTATGTTTTTTTATTTATATATAAACACAGGTGTGTATATATAAAATACCACAAAATTACATACATGCTCATGTGCTATATAGGAATGTCCTTAACATATTTTGTTGTGTAGACTTTTTAAAAACATGAGTGTCCTATCTAATATCTCTGTATTGATCTGCCAATAGTACACGTGTATCTGGAGTCGAACAAAACCTTCTGCTCTAAGAGCAGCTCCATTAGCTCAGCAACTAGCAGGAGCTGATTTAGATAAATATAAATATACATAACTGATACATACACAGACAGGAGAGCCGGTCTGACATATTCAGAGGTTCCAGTGCACACTAGACAATTCATTCCAAACTGATTTGTGCTCTACATAAACACCTTCTGGCCAGAGAAAGTCCCATAATCCCAGCTGTAAGAACGGGAGGTGTATTACATCTACTTCACAATGAAGGAAGATGGTATTGCACGGTGGTCTATGCAGTCTGGTCATGAAGGAAACACATACTTGTATGACTTAGAGGGAAAATTAACCCAGCAACAGACCTTACTTCTCTGATTTACTAAGTAGCCACTGCCTGTAATAAGAAACGTTGGGGGGTGGGGGGGAAATACACACACACACACACATTCTTGACAACATGTTCCTTGTCTTCTCGCTATACATTTGGCAAAGCTAAAATCATAATAATACGCTGGGCACTTCCCAATGCTAACCTAATGACTGATTAGCACGAAATACCATATTTTAATTACAGCCTCTCTCGCTCAGAATTTTTTTTTAAGACACATCACCTTTGCCCAGTGCAGAGACTTGACTCTTGTAACAACCGGAGGCCAGTCTGGCTGAAACAGCTGGCCTTTTCCTGATCACATAAATGAAGGTCACTGAATTAATGAAGGATCAGCTGCAGGACCCTAAGCCAGCCTAAGAGAGGGGAAAAATCAGACTTAGTAATTTTCAGCAGAACCATAGGGGGGGAAAATGAGGTTCTATCTGGGTGAAGTCAGTTTTATAGACTTGCTGTTCACACTGTAGCAAAAACTACAGTGACACTGGGGTGAAAAAAAATAATTAGGTCCCAAATCTGCATTAAAACATTTTTGCAGGATTTTGTTCTTGAAGTGGAAAACTGTTCCCACAAGGTCTATTTTTAGGCATTTTATTTTAAAGAGATCAGAAAGCCTCTTCATGTTTAAATTTCTCAGTGGGAAGTTTTACAGTAATGATACTTAGAACTAGACTAACGATGACAGACCACAGGAAATAAGTGAATACCATAGGTCTATGGAAATACAAATGTAGGACTGAAACCAACACATGGCTAACCAAAGAGAGACACTTAGAACATTCACCCTGACACAAACTGTACATGCTAACTAACATTATTGCTTCTTGCATTATAATCACTTGGGGGAAATTATATAACATTTTGGGTAATTAACTGCATTTTTGAAAAAGTACTGGACCTTTTAGCCTGTCAATACCAAGCAGTGGAGTCTATTTTTTGAACTGACCTGTGCTGAAGTAAAAGTCTCTCTTTTAAATCAGGTTTGAAAAATCCTCCTGCCACTAATATATAAAGAATAGGAAAGCCTTACTGGAGCAATTTGAGATGTGGGGGAGCTAAGATTTCGGTTTTATTTAAGCTTTTATTATAATTTTGTTTTTTAATTGAGATTCTAGCTCCTATGGTTGTCAAGATAACCTTCTGAATATGAACCAGTGCACTGCTGACTTCCTGAGTCTACAGACTTGAATGTCTCTGTTGCTGCCCATAGCGCTCTCAAATACCAAGAAAGTAAAACTTACAAGAATGACATTTTCTCTGCTGCTCTTCAGAATCCTGGGACAACAATGGAACTGACAAGAATCATGCCAGTTTCATTCTACTGATTCTTGGGAAAAAACTCAGAGAAGGAGCAAGAACTGGAGCTCTGCATGGGGTAGGATCACCCAAGAAGTAAAAACTAGGGGTGAGGTACAACAGATGCCACCGCTTTTAGACACTAGGGAAAAAGGAGGATGGCAGGGCATCCCTCCTCTGCCCCATTCCTCAAAGATTCAGGAAACTATGGAGTGGTGGAAGAAGAGAAAACCTTTCTCCCTTCCAGCAACCAGAGGTATTTGGTGCTGTGTGAAGGCTTAACATTTATCAGACACCTACTATCAGTGGCTCAGCTGAAAGACAGAAGCTCGGGGAAGTGGTTCAGGTAGGCAAGTATCCTTCTCCTCGATGCAGCTAAGGATCAGGGCCTGCACTTGCAGCAGGGTATTCCCTTGTTTGGTGATGGTGAATCTCCCTCATCTTTCAGATCAGTCTTTGGTTATTAATCCTCTGGTTAGTAAGTGTCTGGTAATTTTTTAAAGTTCTCTATCAGCTAACTTTGATTCAAAATTGACTGTGAGGGTAATATAGTGATTGAGCCTCTAAATGCACTGGAATAAGTTATCAAACCTAATTCTGAAACTAGAAGTTTATTACAAGAACCATTTGAGAATTCTCTTAATTAATGGAGACGCGGGGTCAGGATTAGAACCACTGGAAGGCTTCCATCAGAATTATTTCTGGAAGAAAACTGTCTACACCAGAAGCAACTTCTGAATTATCTGCCTACATGCTTCCTCTCTCAGTAAGAGAAGAAATCTAGGCCTTCCTTTTAAAAGTGACTGTTGTTAACCCTTTAGAGATGGATAATAATTTACTGATACACTCTCACTTCCCACCTCTGCCCATAGCATTCATTTATCTGGCGTCTGGAAAATGCCACGTTATTAATGGGCAATGCAGAAAGGCTATTATAAGAAAAGTGTAAGAGTTTGGCTAGCCAAGAAAGAGCTTAAAGGAAACATTTTTACCCTTCAGTCTTTTCACAGCTTGTGCTGGATTTCTGTTAGATTTAATAGCTGGCTCAGCCATAAGGAACCCAGGTCTGTAATTCCATATTTTTAACATGTCAGAATCCAGCCTTGTACTAGGGGTGATGGGTGGGTGGCAGGATATTAATTTCTATCTCTGTGGCTTTCTATCAGCCAAAAGCAGCTGAGGATTTAAATTCTGAAGCTCCCAAACATGAATTACTTTTCCAACAACACTGCTCGTCTTGGAGGAAAGAAAAATCCCTTTCTGACGGAATTATTCTTCAGTGCCCAGACGACTGCTCTTTGGTTTGCAGCTAGAAAATTCTCCTGAGACTAATGTGACATTTTGTACTGTCAGACGAAAAAATGGCCCCAAAAGGCTGGTTTAACAACAGCTTCTTGACTTTTTTACTCTGCACCAATTAAAAAAGAATTAGAATACTGGAGAGAAAAATCTTAGCAATTCAAAAGGCCATCCTAGGCCTTTCTGTTTCTTAGCAACATGCTGAGCAACAGACACAAGTATTCAGCCATACCAGCGCAAGTTTGTATTGGGCGCTGAATTTTGTGATGACGACTTTCGCCATTGTAATATTTTGCAATGATGCTTCTATAATGCTACTAAAATCTAGGCATTTTAGAGACTTGTAAAGTTTGCATTCGCCATGCAATCCATGGAAAATAAGAAGGCAGCTGCAGCTTATGTCCCCATTCACTGACCGGAATGAGAGTAAAACAACAGAGAACAGGATTTAAGACCTAATCCTAAGAACTCTTTACTGTTCTTACAATGCTTACTACCAACAGTTTTGTCAATGATATTAAGAGTTAGAAAGTATGTAGTGTCTGCAGGTTCAAGCCCTTAAATGCTACCTAGATAGGCACTACAGAAATAACTAAAACACTCAGACGCCTATCAAAACAAACAAACTGAGGCTGAACTGCCACCAAGCACTGAACAGGTATGATTGCAATACAACCCCTTGTGTACTCATCAACTTCATCCTCTCTCATCAGTCATTTCAATGCTGCGTTGGGCCAAACCCAGAATTCATATACTTATTATACAGAATAGATAAAGGAAACACAATAATGAGAAGTGAACAAATGAAGTAAATTTATTGCACACTCAAGTGGCCCACAGTGAACAACTTTTTTTTTTTTTTTTAAATTTGGACTTCATGAGAAAACCAAATTGTTCAGCAGCTGATAAATCTGACTCGTTCCCCTGCCATAAAATTCACAGTCATCACAGAATCCTTCCCCAGTCTAATCTCTGTTGCAGTTCAGTGGTCGGGGTGGTGATTTGTGGGTGTCAGAGGAAACCAAACACACACACACACACACACGCAGAGCGGTTCTCAATCCATCCACAATTACTAGATCACCAAACTAGTTTGCCATACCAAATAAATAAATATTAATAAATAAATCATTTCTGGCTTTCTCCATCTCCCCACTTCCTCCTAACAAAAAGAGCATTGGAAGGACATAAAACCTCATGTTTCATCCCTTGAAACAATGCCTGTATACTGAGGATTAAGGTGATGCCTTCATGGGCAGATTAACCCACATCTGCCTACTGCAGGGTTTCTTGCATCTTTCTCTGTTAGAGCACGATACTGGACTAGATGGACAATGGGTTTGAGTCAGTCTGGCAGTTCCCACTTCCTGTAGAAACTAAAAGGAAACCCTGAAACAACTGTGTAACATAATACGTCATAATAAAAAGTGGACTCCAAAGGCGTTCTACTGTAAATAGGAATTTACTGATCTTTAGTAGTACCATGAACATGTAAGGCTATTACATTTTTGTCTACTTTAGAGCCTGATCCTGCAAGTTGCTGAATGCCCAGAGTTTCCAGGAATGAGAATTGAGGGTGCAGCCACTGACACACAAGCTGTCCCACTGAGTTCAAACAGAAATGGAAACCACACAACCACCTTTCAAGAATACAGCCTAACGTCAGATATCAGACTCAAATAAATCACCTATACTGGGAGTGGAGCATGTTATTTTATTCCCATAATGTTCTATGCAAAGTGATGATGTCAACTAATAATGAATAATGGGCCAGATCATGCCAACAGTTTTTAAGATGAATGTTCTATGACTTCAATGGGGAATTCTGCTTACAAAACTGCTGGCATGACGCGGCCTCAAAAATGATATTGTAACAAGATGAAGCAACAACATCCCATGGAAAAGAGCTAACCCTGGACCAAGCTTTTTTTTTAACCCGATGTCCAACAACTGGCTATATTTTTAAAAGTTAGATGGCAACAATGCTGTGTGTCTAGAGACCTGGTTTTATTTTATTTGTTGGTGAAGACCACTTTTTAATTTTTTTTTTAAAGGCACTGCCCTCTACCACTTAAACTGCTATAGGTAAAAATTCAGTTTTTAAAAATGACCAGAAAATAATCTGTATTTTACAAGGTTGCTGGTAAGCACAGAAAGATGAGGGAAAGCGATTTATTCAATAAAAGCCAAATTCTTCTGGTAAATCCTATATCATAGGCTGAGATTAATATTCAACAGTCAGGTGAACAATCATTATATGCGCCAATACCCAAATGTCAATGCAAAATGTCATTATCTCATTGCAAATGGTATATGCTGTAAAACAGATGAACGACAAGCACTCATGCAAAGCATCAGAGCCACAATATATACCGTATGTCAGCAACTCCAAAGGTTGGAGCTCAACACTTCAGTCAGTTCCGTCTCTGCAGCCTTCTGGTTCTTTCATAAATATATGTCTATTGATGCACGTCACCATGATGGTTTTCTCACTCTGCTAGGATTACATGGGGTTACTCCAGTAGTAGGCAAACAGCCAGCCAAGAAGCAATGCAATAGTAGGGTACTATAACTAAGCAACTGTTGAATGGATTTGCTTCCTGTAGTGCATGCTGGGTAAATGAATACTGAATACCAGTGAGGCATGCAGCCTGCTTGTATAATTAAGTGTCTCTTAAGAGACCAGAGATCAACTGTAGTACGAGTCAATAGACAGCTCTTTGACAGCTTTAGATGATCAGCTACGGTCAATTTTGAATGGACTCTTCTGTGACTCACACACTATTAGTCCCTGCGTGGGCAGATTTCAGTTTCCCCCAAAATGACTGAAATTATAAATTTTGTCACCACTCCTGCGATCACTGCACCTGAACCAATAAGCTTGTACAGGGGCAGCATGTGAAAGAACATGGACATGACAAATGATTCATTTTCTTTCAGAAATTTGTTTCTCTTTCTCTCTCATTTTAGAACAAGCTTGAAAAAATAGAATCTCAGTAAGTTCCTGCTTACTTGAATAGAGATTAATAAATTACTCTGCTTGAAAAATGACCATATGTTTCAGACAGCAAGCTTCTGCTCTGAAATTTCTTTAAAATCTGTTTTCACACTTAAAGAATAAAACCAACTGTTATTCAACTTCTCATGGCAGCACCTCTTACACGCTGAGCAAGTACATTAAACCATCAAGTATAAGCACTAGTAGCATAGCAATTCCTCACCAAAGGAGGGGAGGAGATGAAGGGGAGGCCTAATTAAGGCTACAAATTAGTCATGGAGGTCGCAAAAGTCACAGAATCCGTGACTTCCAGCAACTTCCATGACTTCAACCCGTGACTTCAACCCCGGGAGCTGCAAGGTACCCCGCCGTCTCTGGTGGCCCAGGGAGATCCTGGCCGCCACAGGCAGTGGGGGTACCCAGCAGCTCCCGGCCGCCGCAGGTGGTGGGGAACCCCTGAGCTCCTGGCTGAAGCGGTTGGCGGGGGCCTCCAGAGCAGCTAGCAGCAGGGGCACCCCACAGTTCCCAGCCCCATGGGCAGCGGGGGCACCCTCAGCTCCCGGCTGCTGCGGGGGAAATCCCCGAGCTCCTCGACACTGCAGGCCCCCAGAGCTGCAGACAGCAGGGGCACCCCACAGCTCCTGGTCCCCACAGGCAGCTGGGGACCCCCAACGCTGCAGGCATACCCTATGGCCCCAGCTGCTGCAAGCGGTGGGGGTCCCCGCAGCTCCCAGCCGTGGGATACGGGGGACCCGAGAGCTCCAACACCCAACCCGCGGTGGGGACACCTGGAGCTCCTAGCCTCTGCCCAGCTGCCAGCTGCTGGTGATGTGGGGAGCCATAGATCCCCATTTTGTCACAGATATTTTTAGTAAAAGTCACGGACGGGTCACAGCTTCCGTTAATTTCTCTTTATTGCCCCTGGCCTGTCCGTGACTTTTACTAAAAATATCTGTGACAAAATCTTAGCCTTAGGCATAATTAAGCAACATACCCCCAACAACCTAGTCTAGCAAATTATATTCAAAATTAGGGCTATCAAGCGATTAAAAAAATTAATTGCGATGAATCGCGCTGTTAAACAATAATAGAATCCCATTTATTTAAATATTTTGGATGTTTTCTACATTTTCAAATATATTAATTTCAATTACAACACAGAACACAATATGTACAGTGCTCACTTTATATTTTTTTTATTACAAATATTTGTGCTATAAAAAAACAAAAGAAATGGTATTTTTCAATTCACCTCATACAAGTACTGTAGTGCAATCTCTCTATCATGAAAGCTGAACTTACAAATTTAGAATTATGTACAAAAAAATAACTGCATTCAAAAATAAAACAATATAAAACTTTTAGAGCCTACAAGTCCACTCAGTCCTACTTCTTGTTCAGCCAATCGCTCAGATGAACAACTTTGTTTACATTTGCAGGAAATAATGCTGCCCACTTCTTGTTTACAATGTCACCTGAAAGAGAGAACAGGCATTCACATGGCACTGTTTTAGCCGGTGTCGCAAGATATTTACATGCCAGATGCTCTAAAGATTCATATGTGCCGTCATGCTTCAACCACCATTCTAGAGGACAGGTGTCCATGCTGATGACGGGTTCTGCTCGATAACGATCCAAAGCCGTGCAGACCGACCCATGTTCACTTTCATCATCTGAGTCAGATACCACCAGAAGAAGGTTGATTTTCTTTTTTGGTGGTTCAGGTTCTGTAGTTTCCACATCGGACTGTTGCTCTTTTAGGACTTCTGAAAGCATGCTCCATACCTCATCCCTCTCAGATTTTGGACAGCACTTCAGATTCTTAAACCTTGGGTCAAGTGCTGTATCTATCTTTAGAAATCTCACATTGGTACCTTCTTTGTGTTTTGTCAAATTAACAGTGAAAATGTTCTTAAAACAACATGTGCTGGGTCATCATCTGAGACTGCTATAATGTGAAATATATGGCAGAATGCAGGTAAAACAGAGCAGGAGACATATTATTCTCCACCAAAGAGTTCAGTCACAAATTTAATTAACACATTATTTTTTAATGAGCGTCATCAGCATGGAAACATGTCCTCTGGAATGGTGGCCGAAGCATGAAGTGGTATATGAATGTTTAGCATAGCTGGCACATAAATACCTTGCAATGCCGGCTACAAAAGTGCCATACGAACATCTGTTCTCACTTTCAGGTGACATTGTAAATAAGAAGCCAGCAGCAATATAAACAAACATGTTTGTCTTAGTGATTGGCTGAACAAGAAGTAGGACTGAGTGGACTTGTAGGATCTACAGTTTTACATTGTTTTGTTTCTGAGTGCAGTTATGTAACAAAAAAAAATCTATATTTGTAAGTTGCACTTTCACGATAAAGAGCTTGCATTATGGTATTGTATGAGGTGAACTGAAAAATACTATTTCTTTTATTTATCATTTTTACAATGCAAATATTTGTAATAAAAATAATATAAAATGAGCACTGTACACTCTGTATTCTGTGTCGTAATTGAAATCTATATATTTGAAAATGTAGAAAAACATCCAAAAATATTTAATAAATTTCAGTTGGTATTCTATTTTTAACAATGCTATTAAAATTGCGATTAATTGCAATTGATATTTTTGTTTAGTTAATCGCGTGAATTAACTGCGATTAATTGACAGCCCTATTCAAAATTATATAGCGTCTGTGTATCAAATGCACATAAACATTTCAGCTGAAAATCCTCACCCAGTAGCAAAATGCAGTAGCTCATTCTTTCCTCTACCATCACACAGTACAGGAAAAAGAAAAAAAGACCTTTTCTTAATTTCTTTCCAGTCCCAGCATTTCTAGTTATATGTGCCACTTGAAACCATTTCTCCCTGGCACGGACTCTGTTCAAATACTTGTACAGCACTGAGTCGTAGTTTGTAAAGCTGTACATCTCTTGATTGATTAAACAAAAAATCCCTTTATGGTTAAGTCTGTTCTACTCAGCAGCCAACAGATAACACACCTGGCTCGATTTCCCTTGATTAGCACAATTTGCATACTCTTCAGAAAGTGCTAATCAGTTTTAGCTCAAATAGATTGAAACGCCACAGAAATTAGAACATGAAGAAAAATGTTACTCAAACATGACATTGGATAAAAAAATAAATCTATTGTGAAATCGGA
Source organism: Terrapene triunguis (assembly GCF_002925995.2). Lineage (NCBI taxonomy): Eukaryota > Metazoa > Chordata > Testudines > Emydidae > Terrapene > Terrapene triunguis. Next base: position 90,061,318 of record NW_020664409.1, read on the forward strand.
ACTGGAGAATCCCTAGTAACCACAAAATATTAATGACATTATAAGGAGAGCAACTAATAATAACTGTGTGCATTTCTACCAGCATTAATGGATACATGATATCTCTGGATCATAGATCAGTATTGTTATCCCTATAAAAAGTAGCAAAACAAACACAAAGAGGTTAAGGCCCTATTTTCAGAAGTGCCTGTAACTGTAGATGTGTCAGTATTGATTTGACACACCTGGGGCCTGATTTTCAGAGGGTGCTGAGCACCCAGAACTCCAAGTGAAGTCAAATGGAGGTCTGGGTACCTTTAAAAATCAGATCCTAGATATTTCAATGTGCACACCCAAAACTGAAGCATCTAAAATTAATGGAGACTGGGCACTTGAAAATGTTGGCCTAAATGTTCTGTCCAAGGTCACTCAGGAAGTCTGTGGGCTACAGAACTCAGATCCCCAGAATACCAGTCATCAGATTAACTACGCTGCCATCATTCCTGCATGCAGTCCATCCCTTGGAATCCAATCCAATATTTCATCACTCAGAATGTGATGGAAAGGGTGGCTACTTATTTTAGCTTTATAGCAACCTGATTTCTTCAAACATATCCTATGCACAAGATATCACAAGGTTTTAATGATCTGTAAAGTTTGAAGGGTCTTTGTTATTCCATTGAGCTCATAAGAAACGAAAAAAGGTCACACAAGAGCGTTAAATATCTTAAAGGACCCATTTTCAAATTAACTTCAATTCAAACTAATTAGTGGATTTACTTGAAAATTCTCTGAAATTTCATTCTGTATTTAAAAAGAAAGTGCTGCAAGAGACAATTCATGTTTAGAACAGGTCAGAAATTTTTCAATGAAACTTTTTTTGTTGGAAAATGTTTGTTAAAACTGAACATTTCTGAGGGAAAAGGTCAGTTTAAATGAATTTTCTCACTCACTTTTTTTTTTTTGAAAAAAGTTTCAAAATTGTCAAACCATCTCATTTCAATATTTTAAATGATAAATTAAAATTTTAATTTTTTTAATTTAAAAATATTAAAATGTAAATAAAAATGGTTGGAATCTAAAAGAAATTTTCCAGTTCACAATTTTTATTTCAGATTTTGACTGTTTTTCTCAATTTGGAAGAGGAACAAAGAGATTGAAACTCCTTCAAGTGCAAAACTCAACTCAACCTTGGCTGAGGAGCAGTGACTGTCACATGGATTATAAATGTAATATTTTATTATAGCTAAATAGATTACATAGATATTTCTGTCTCATGTTCTAAATCTTTCCCCTTGCAGTTTAAAATTCTTTTCAACACATTTAAATTCACAGTTTTTATTACATTTGTATTCTTATTTAGCTTTGAAAGTAAAGCTGCATAAAAAAATAAACCTTAAAAAAAAATTAGTGAAGGGTTTTGGCACCTTCGTGCCAGCTTTAAAGCAATGCTATGAAAGTGAATGCCATTGCAGCAAATACAGATCTCCTATTTGACAGGATGAAATACTGAGAAAGAACCCAGATTTTCCTTTTCAAAAGCTTTGTAACTCCTCACAGTGCACCCTTAGTAGCCAACTTATCCTGGTAAGACTTTCATCCTCTGTTCCTACCATGTCTACCTTAGAGATGAAGGATGGTCCACTTGTTAGAGCACCCGGGGATTGGGTGTTCAACCCCGTGTTCTGCCACAGACCTCATGTGTGATCTTAGGTAAGCCATTTAGTCTCTCTGTATCTCAGTTCCCCATCTGTAAAATGGGGACTACAGCTCCTCCCTACCTCACTGGGCTGTTGTGAGGATAAATACAGTAACTCCTCACTTAAAGTCGTCCCAGTTAACGTTGTTACGTTGCTGATCAATTAGGGAACATGCACATTTAAAGCTGCCCAATGCTCCCTTCTAAGGTCGTTTGGCAGCCGCCTGCTTTGTCCACTGCTTGCAGGAAGAGCAGCTAGCTGGTGGGGGCTTGGAATCAGGGTGGACTGGCAGTCCCCCTAGCAGCTCCCTGCTCCCTTAAGTTTCCTGTGCTTCAGCTGCCCAGCAGGCTAGCAATTGCTGGCATCCAGCTGTCCCTCCCCCCACTGCCATGTGCTGCTCCTGCCCTCTGCCTTGGAGCTGCTCCCTGAGACTCCTGCTTGCTGTACGGGGGGAGGTGGGAGGCAAATGTCAGGTATCACCCTCCCCCCTACTCATGCACCCCACTTACCCCATTTCCATAGAGCAGGGAGGTCACACGACGGAGGGAGCTTCCAGGCAGCAGCTGCATCTCAGCAAGCTGATCTAATTAACAAGGCAGTGTACTTAAGCCTGGGGTCAGCTACTTAAAGGGGAAATGCGCATCTCTCTCTCATACACAGGGTGTGTCTCTGTCTGCTATGCTCTCTCCCCTTCCTCCATGCCTGCTGCCTTGTAGAGTGAGGCCACATTAACAAAAATGTGTTAACCCTTGAAGGCTCAGCCGATTGCTAGTTCATCATTTAGCAGTAAGGCATTCCCTGGGAAATATCCCACCCTCTGACTTCACCACCTCAACCAAGCTTCACAATCATCATCGCTGTGTGCCAGTATTAAATAGTTTGTTGAAAACTTATACTGCGCGTGTGTGTGTATATATATATATATATATACACACACACATGCAATATAAGTTTTCAACAAACTATTTAATATTATATATATACACACACACACATACAAAGTACATTATATATATAGTCTTTTGTCTGGTGAAAAAAATTTTCCTGGAACCTAACCACCTCATTTACATTAAATCTTATGGGGAAATTGGATTAGCTTAGCATCGTTTTGCTTAAAGTCGCATTTTTCAGGAACATAACTACAACGTTAAGTGAGGAGTTACTGTACAATAATGATGTACTGTTCAGACACTACAATAGTGGAGGCCAGGTAAGTACATAGTATAGAACTCCATGTAACTTATAATCACTCACTTCCTTTTCACATTTCTCCTGAAAACGGGGTGCATTCAATTGGGCACATGTCACCACTGGCACCACCACAAAAATATTAATTTACCTGATTTTCTTTGATTTCTCCTCCATCTGACTACATTACTATATTCTAAAAGAGACACTGACAACATAAAACCACACTTTTCAGAGACAATTGCTTGTCAACAGGTGTTACAAGTAGAACCTAAGATTATTGTACTTGAAAGAGACCAGAAAAAATAGTTTGTCTCTATTTGTTCAGTTTATTTATGGTGTGTATTTGAAACCACTATGTGTAGAATTAGCTTCAATGGCTGGAAGAAACTAGTCAGTCATTTTCTTTTTTTCTTTATAGGAGTCTTTCACACAACAACGTTGAAAAGAAAAGAAAAAGATCGGAAAACCATAAAAACTGGCAAGGGGACACTAGACAGGTGTAGTATCTGAAACTACTATGAAAGTGATACCATCAACTTGCTAGTTCAACAGTAATGATTTAGAAGTAGTTGCACATACTGCACCTGCCTCAAAATCCTTCTACCATTTTTGGGGATTTTACAATCTTTTTTTTTTTTTAAAGGTTCTCTCTCCCATTTCTGCGTGAAAGACCCTCATACAATCATGAATCATAAACTAACTGACTGGTTACACAGGGAAAACAATTATATTGACTATACACAAAATACTATCAGATGCACTCCAGGTGAAATTCACTCCTGTGTAGAGGCCCAGTACAAGACCTTGAGATTTAAGGGTTTCACCCAAAGTCAATGAACTAAAAAAAAAAAAAGAGAGAAAAATATTTCCTCTCTTTGCTTTTTCAGTTATTAGTAATCTTAGGCATTACGTGTACCAAGAGTAGGTAAAACACTGTGATGTTTAAGTTGATGGTGTTCCTTTAGCTCATACTTTTCAAACTGACTGAATTTCCAAGCTGCCAGGGTCCTTTTAAGGAAAATGTATGCCGAATATTCCAGATTTACATGCAAACAGTCACACACCACATGGGCAATGCTGCTAATAATCTGTAAATGAAGGGAAAGTGGTTTTTTAGATTTCAAAATTCAGCCAGATAATACATTCATCAATGATATTTTTTGTGTGATATATTCCCAATATGGATATGATTAAATGATAATATGACCCTTGGTTAACAGCTCCAGGAAAATCTGCTCTGATGCCCTTGGTTTTGCTGAAAGTAACAGCCTTTGTCTTATTACGAACCTTATTGTAGAGTGTAAACGTAACTATTTATTCCCTGGAGCATGTCACAGTTTTATATTCTACTACTCATTAACTAGCAACATCTCAGTCTAAACCTGACAGTATTCATCTGACCCAGAGAAACCCCATCCCTCTTTTGTCTAATAAGCAAGGCCAGGATTATGAATTTCAATCTTTTGCAAAGACACTATCAGGTCCTTCGTGCATACTGTCACCTTGCCACCCCTTTCTTGCAAAACCAGCATAAGGACATGTGTGATCGGTGGGGAGAAGCAGCTGCACATGAAGCAAAACCAGTTTCAAGAGCTGCTTTACCCAGTCCCAGAAAATGCCACCATGTCAGAAACTTTCCCTTGTAAATTAATATAATTTGGTGGTAGTGGGGAGTTTGCTGGCAAAACAAAGACAACAAATGTAACAAACAAGCATGCAAAATGGAAGGGTTACAACAGAACACTGGAATTCTATAGCTATTAACTAAATAAGTTTTTCAACAAGGAGCAGAAAGACAAATGCAGTTTAGAAACAACCCAGCAACATGAGAGGAACACAATGGACGGAATTCTGAACTGGAGGAGGAAGAGAGGGCAAGGAGGAGTCTTTTCCATTCCTAATCAGGCAGGAGCAGAGAAGGCTATGGGCCTACCATCGCTTTAAGTGCTAACTGGGGTCCTGGCCCTTACCCTTCCTCGCACGCTGGTGCTAGCAGCAGGCACTATGGAGGAAGCTCACCATTCTCATCTTTCAGAATGGGTTACCCTCCAACCCCGGAGCTATTCTGCCTTGCAAATACAACATGGCTCAGACTCACTCTGCTTAGTGGCTACTACAAGTGCCACACACTAAGGCCACGACTTTGCCCTTACTGTAGACATGCATGAGTCTTCTATTCAAGGTACGGGCGGTAGCCGTGTTAGTCTATATCCACAAAAACAAGAAGGAGTCTGGTGGCACCTTAAAGATTTATTTGGGCATAAGCTTTTGTAGGTAAAAAAACCTCACTTCTTCAGATGCTATTCAAGGTTGCCATTTTACACCAAACACAAACAGCAACAAGCTGCAACTCGCTCAGTTTAAATACAATTATGCTGCATATATAGATGAGTTCTGGAAGCTAAGAAGCATCAATAGTAAATTCCGGGCATAATGAACATTTCCTGTAGTAGAGAGAGGGAGAGAATATACCAGTCATCACAAAACCCTGGAGAACAGTTTCAGGAATGCCCCAAGAGCAAGGAGGTCGAATTTCATGGCTAGGACGGCTGTTGGGCCTTTCTGACTACCAGAAGGGTGGCTATATTGTGAGCCAACAGGGTAGAGGGAATCTTGGGGTAGAATCACACAATAGGCTGTATGCCAGGAAGCTCAGGGAAGCAGGTGGTGACTTATAGGTTGATTAAGGGGCTATGAATACTCTAGCTGGGCTGAGCCTTTGGATGGCACTCACCAGCTGAGAGGCAGAGAGTTTCAAATCTTCTTAAAGAAGCTCTCAATCTTTTTTATATCAAGAGGTGACGTGGACACCTGCGGGGTGGTGATTTGAACACTGCAAGCAGACCAGTCCCGCTAATAGAACAGGAGTACTTGTGGCACCTTAGAGACTCTAGTTCTTTTTGCGGATACAGACTAACACGGCTGCTACTCTGAGTCCTACTAATGTTTGACCACATGCCTACCTTGGATTAAAGCATTTCCTGCCCTTCTTTGATTCCTTTTCTTCCATGATGGTCAAGAGGGAAATTGGCACGTGCACTACAAAGGCTGCTGTTTGGCTATCATGATTATTCTCGCCAGAGGCCAAGTAAATAATACTGGGGAGCAAAGAGCTGAAAGGAAGTCAGAGGTGGTACATATGGCATCAAAAAATAAGTTGGCTGCTATGGCCCATTAATTGGTTGAACAAGGTGCAAGCCATTAGCTACACACTCATGGAACACAAAGAGCAAGAAATTAATGAGAACAAGGTTTTCTCACAAAGTGTTCATCCTCCTCTTCCTCAACGTACTACATACAAACACCAAAGCTGATATGTGCTGCCCATTTTTAGAAGGATTTCCTGTCTGATTAAAGCCATTTGTGCAAGCTTATCACCATCGCTGATCATTAGCTTGAATACCCGAATGAATATTTTCCCCTCCCTGAATAGATTACACCAGGATAAATTGAAATAAGTTAACTTTACCAGTTTCAGCTTTTTCCTCATCTCATTAGGGCGGGTGTCTGCTGGGAAAACAGCACCAAAGGAGAACCCAAGTGCTGTGCATCCAGCAACTTTTATTCCTCTAAGCTTCGTACAGTGGTAAAAAATAATTACTTCACTATTTCCAGAATGGGTTACTTCCCCTAATTAGTGAGTCAGCTCTGCTTATAAAGATTACAAGAAGACATTAAGCTATGTTGTAGAAGGGAGTATTTATACAGGTCAGTAGGGGTTTTCCTAAACATTTTGATTACAACTTTAACTGCACTAACACACATGCAAAAACCCATCATTAAATTTAAACAGCCTGATGATATGCGGTACAAGGCTATGGGAACTGCAAATGGATTGCTGTAATCTGCCATACTGTCACTTACTCCTGCTCCTCAACAGCATAATTGACTAATAGGATAATAAGGTGGCATTTTACAAATCTGAAAGCTATACTCCATTGTTTTAAATGCCCTTGAGAAGAAAATGCTGCAAGTCAAGATGACAAAGTGGGCCTGATCACAATCATCTCCCTTAATTCAAAGTTTTGAAATGCTTCAAGACTCATCTGGACTAATGGATTACCCTGTGTACAATGGAACAGCATCATAATCTGTTCTACATGGTGACAAATGCACCAGTATTTAACTTTTAATAGCACTCACACTCTCCCTCCCCCATCCCCACACAGAGCTAATAACCACAGGCAGTGAACAGCCAGGCTATGAGGTCTTGGCAAGATGACCTTCTAAATCAGAACTCACCAAGGACAAACATTGACCTCACTTCTCATGCAACAGGGCTCTGCTTCGTATAGGGTTATTTTCATTTTGACCCTTAGAGGCCAATACACCCAGAAAGGCCCTTCCTTACTGTGATGTACAGTAGAACCTCAGAGTTATGAACCTCAGAGTTATGAACTGATCAGTCAACCACACTCCTCATTTGGAACCAGAATTACACAATCCGGCAGCAGCAGAGACCAAAAAAGACCCCCCAAGTATAGTACGGTACTGTGTTAAAATGTAGACTATTAAAAAAATAAAGGGAAAGAAGCATTTTGCTTCTGCATTGTAAAGTTTCAAAGCTGTATTAAGTCAATCTTCAGTTGTAAACTTTTCAAAGAACCACCATAAGGTGTTGTTCAGTGTTAGGGTATGTCTACACTACGGGATTAATCCGAATTTAGATAATTCGAATTTGGGAAACAGGTTGTATAAATTCGATTGTGCGCGGCCACACTAAGCACATTAATTCGGTTTTTAACCACATTAATTCGGTGGTGTGCGGCCACACTACCCCATTAATTTTAACCACATTAATTCGGTGGTGGCGGCCACACTAACCCTAATTCGAATTAACAAAATCGATTTTGGCGTTACTCCGCTCGTCGAGGTGGAGTACAGAAATCGATTTAAAGCGCCCTTTAATTCGAACTAAATGGCTCTGTTGTGTGGACGGGTGAAGGGTTAATTCGGATTAACGCTGCTAAATCCGAATTAATCCCGTAGTGTAGACCAGGCCAAACAAACAACTCCACTCCCGAGGTGTTCGTAACTCTGGAGGTTCTAAGTAAGAGCTTCCTGGAATGCAGCTAGCCTCTCTCCCAATTATAGTAATATTTGCAAGCAAACAATCCCTGAATTGTGGTCCTGGTGGGCTAGGACCTATTAAATTGATTACTTGGACAAAATGAATATTTAATGTTCAGATTGATGGATTCACAAATTCCAAGGCCAGAAGTGATGATTGTGATCAGTTAATCTGATCTCCTGTATAATACAGGCCATAGAACTTCCTTGAATTGATTCCTATTCTATGCACTTGATGGAAAAAACCCTGCGGCAGTGACTCTCAGAGCCCAGGTCAACTGATTCGTGCACATGGGGCCTGCGCTACAGGGCTAAAAATAGCAGCACAGATGTTCCCACATGGGCTGGAGCCCAGGCTCTGAGACCCAGCAAAGGGGGAGAGCTCAGAGCCCGGGCTCCAGACTGAGCAGTAACATCTACATTGCTATTTTTATCTCTGTAGCATGAGCCCGAGTCTGTTGACCCAGGCCTGAGACTCACTATCATGGGTTCTGTGTTTGTTTGTGTGTGTGTGTGTGTGTGTGTGTGTATTTTGCAGTGTAGACATACCCACAGAGCAAAAGGGCTGGCATCCTCTCTCACCTTCCCCAGACTACAAAAAAAAGTGGACCCACTGCAGGACCTCCATGGTAGCATTCTCTGAAATGCTTCCAGTTCCACGCGCAGGGCCAGTTAGACAGGCAGAACTGCAGGGTCTCAATGTGTGGATGAGACGATGGTGTAGGGAGGAGGGGGTTAGATTTATTAGGAATTGAGGAAACCTTTGGGAAAGGGGGAGCCTATGCTGGAAGGATGGGCTCCACCTAAACCAAAATGGAACCAGATTGCTGGCACTTAAAATCAAAAAGGTCGTAGAGCAGTTTTTAAACTAAGGGCTGGGGGAAAGCCAACAGGTGCAGAGGAGCACGTGATTCGGACATCCCTTAGGGGAGGATCTATAAATGGAGATTCCCTATGTCCTAATAAGGAGGAGAGGCTCAAAGATGATAAAATACAGGTAGGATCTGATGAGAAACAGTCAAATGAAAAAAAGTCCCATTCAATTACATCATGTAATGGCAGGCAGCTAAAAAGTGACAAGTTTTTAAAGTCTTATATACAAATGCTAGAAGTCTAAATAATAAGATGGGTAAACTAGAGTGCCTCGTATTAAATGAGGATATTGATATAACAGGCATCACAGAAACTTGGTGGAATGAGGATAATCAATGGGACACAATAATACCAGGGTACAAAATATATCGGAAGGACAGAACAGGTCGTGCTGGTGGGGGAGTGGCACTATATGTGAAAGAAAGCATAGAATCAAATGAAGTAAAAATCTTAAATGAATCAAACTGTACCATACAATCTCTATGGATAGCAATTCCATACTCTAAAAAAAAAGATTATAGCAATAGGGCTATATTACCGATCACCTGACCAGGATGGTGATAGTGATTGTGAAATGCTCACGGAGATTAGAGAGGCTATTAAAATAAAAAACTCATTAATAATGGGGGATTTCAACTATCCCCATATCGACTGGGTATATATCACCTCAGGAAAGGATGCAGAGATTAAGTTTCTTGATACCTTATATGACTGCTTTTTGGAGCAGCAAGTCCTGGAACCCAGAAGAGGAGAGGCAATTCTTGATTTAGTCCTAAGTGGAGCACAGGATCAGGTCCAAGAGGTGAATATAGCTGGACCGCTTGGTAATAATGAGCATAATATAATTAAATTTAACATCCCTGTGGCAGGGGAAACTCCACAGAGGCCCAACACTGAAGCATTTAATTTCAGGAAGGAGAACTACACAAAAATGAGGAGGTTACTTAAACAGAAATTAAAAGGTACAGCACCAAAAGTAAAACCCCTGCAAGCTGCATGGAAACTTTTTAAAGACGCCATAATAGAGGCTCAACTTAAATGCATACCCCAAATTAAAAAAACATAGTAAGAGAACCAAAAAAGAGCCACTGTGGCTAAACAACAAAGTAAAAGAAGCAGTCAGAGGCAAAAAGGTATCCTTTAAAAAGCGGAAGTTAAATCCTAATGAGGAAAATAGAAAGGAGCATAAACTGTGGCAAATGAAATATAAAAATATAATTAGGAAGGCCAAAAAGGAATGTGAAGAACAACTAGCCAGAGACTCAAAAAGTATTAGCAAAAATTTTTTTAAGTACATCAGAAACAGGAAGCCTGCTAAACAACCAGCGGGGCCACTGGACGATCGAGATGCTAAAAGAGCACTCAAGAACGATATGGTCACTGCAGAGAAACTAAATGAATTCTTTGCATCTGTCAGGGTTCCCTCCCCACTCTGAACTCTGGGGTACAGATGTGGGGACCCGCATGAAAGACCCCCCTAAGCTTATATTCTACCAGCTTCGGTTAAAAACTTCCCCAAGTCACAAATTCCTTTCCTTCTCCATGGACGTTATTGCTGCCCCCACCAAGTGATTTACACAAAAATTCAGGAAAGGGTCACTTAGAGTCCCCATTCCCACAAAATATCCCCCCAAGCCCCTTCACCCCCTCTCTTGGGGAGGCTTGAGAATAATCTACCAACCAATTGGTTAACAATGTGAGCACAGACCAAACCCTTTGGTTTTTAGGACACTGAAAATCAATCAGGTTCTTAAAAGAGGAATTTTATTATAAAGAAAAAAGTAAAAGAATCACACCTGCAAAATCAGGATAGAAAGTAACTTTACAGGGTAATAAAAAGATTTAAAACACAGAGGACTCCCCGCTGGACTCAGCTTCACAGTTACAAAAACAGGAACAAAACTACCTCCTTAGCATAGGGAAAATTCACAAGCTAAAACAAAAGATAATCTAACGCATTTCCTTGCTTTACTTACAATTTTTGTAATCTTAGATGAATCATTTCAGGTATGTTTACAGGAGATGTTGTCCCTGCCTGGTCTCTCTCGCCGTCAGGAGAGGGAACAACAAAGAGAGCACAAATACCCCCCTCCCCTCCGATTTGAAAGTATCTTCTTTCCTTATTTGTCCTTTTGGTCAGGTGCCAACCAGGTTTGAGCTTCTTAAGCCCCTACAGGTAAAGATTCAGTACAGCTGCCCAGGAGGGATTTTGTGCTACCCTTATCTATATGTTTATGATAGCATCGGTCTTCATGGTAGAGGATGTGAGGGAGATTCCCAAACCGGAGCCATTCTTTTTAGGTGACAAATCTGAGGAACTCAATCCCAGATTGAGGTATCAGAGGAGATTTTGGAACAAATTGAAGACTAAACAGTAATAAGTCACCAGGACCAGACAGTATTCACCAAGAGTTCTGAAGGAACTCAAATGTGAAATTGCAAGACTACTAACTGTCATCTGTAACCTATCATTTAAATCAGCTTCTATACCAAATAACAGGAGGATAGCTAATGTGATGTGATGCCAATTTTAAAAAAAGGCTCCCAAGGAGATCCTGGCAATTACACGCTGGTAAGCCTGACTTCAGTACTGGTCAAACTGGTTGAAACTATAGTAAAGAACAAAATTGTCAGACACACAGATGAACACAATTTGTCAGGGAAGAGTCAACATGGTTTTTATAAAGGGAAATCATGCCTCACCCATCTACTAGGATTTTTTGAGGGGGTCAACAAGCATGTGGACAAGGGGGATACGGTGTACTTAGATTTTCAGAAAACCTTTGACAAAGTCCCTCCCAAAGGCTCTTAAGCAAAGTAAGCTGTCATGGGATAAGAGGGATCAGTAACTGGTTAAAAGATAGGAAACAAAGGGTAGGAATAAATGGTCAGTTTTCAGAACTGAGAGAGGTAAATAGTGGTGTCCCCCAAGGGTCTGTACTGGGCCCAGTCCTATTTAACATATTCATAAATGATCTGAAAAAAGGGGTAAACAGTGAGGTGGTAAAATTTGCAGATGATACAAAACTGCTCAAGATAGTTAAGTGCCAGGCAGACTGCAAAGAGCTATAAAAGGATCTCTCAAAACTGGGTGACTGGGCAACAAAATGGCAGATGAAATTCAATGTTGATAAATGCAAAGTAATGCACATTGCAAAACATAATCCCAACTATACATATAAAATCATGGGGTCTAAATTAGTTGTTACCACTCAAGAAAGATCTTGGAGTCATTGTGGATATTTCTCTGAAAACATCCACTCAATGTGCAGCGGCAGTCAAAAAAGCAAACAGAATGTTGGGAATCATTAAGAAAGGGATGGATAATAAGACAGAAAATATCATATTGCCTCTATATAAATCCATGGTACGCCCACATCTTGAATACTGCATGCAGATGTGGTCACCCCATCTCAAAAAAGATATATTGGAATTGGAAAAGGTTCAGAAAAGGGTAACAAAAATGATTAGGGGTCTGGATTGGCTGCCATATGAGGAGAGATTAATAAGACTGGGACTTTTCGGCTTGGAAAAGAGATGACTGAGGGGGGGATATGATAGAGGTCTATAAAATCATGACTGGCGTGGAGAAAGTAAATAAGGAAGTGTTATTTACTCCTTCTCATAAAACAAGAACTAGGGGCCACCAAACGAAATTAATAGGCAGCAGGTTTAAAACAAACAAAAGGAATTATTTTTTCACACAATGCACAGTCAACCTGTGGAACTCCTTGCCAGAGGATGTTGTGAAGGCCAAGAATATAACATGGTTCAAAAAAGAACTAGATAAATTCATGGAGGATATGTCCATCAATGGCTATTAGCCAGAATGGGCAGGGATGGTGTCCCTAGCCTCTGTTTGCCAGAAGCTGGGAATGGGTGACAGAGGATGGATCATTTGATGATTACCTGTTCTGTTCATTCCCTCTGGGGCACCTGGCATTGGCCACTGGATACTGGGCTAGACGGACCTGTGGTCTGACCCAGTATGGCGTTCTTATGTATTCACATAAGGCCCAGGGGAGATCAGAGGAATAGTAGGTGCAGCTCACAGCAGAATATCAAAGAAGTCCATAGTGAATGCCTTTCCAAGCGCATGGCTCCTCAGGAAACAGTCAACCCCCATCTTCTGGGAGCCCCATGTGAAATCAACTAGCAGAGACTAAACCCTACAGCATATACTTTTCTTTCCATTAGGGAAATTGCCTTCTATCCTTACTACTAAAGGATTCCAACCTATTACACTTTACTATTACTAAAATTAAAGCCTTAATAGGCAGAGAGAGAAATCTGGCCCAAAGGAAAGGTCTCAGCTTACAACCAAATCCTCAGAGTCAAAACGGCAGGGCCAGATAAACTGATGTGGCGCTTGACCATGCAGCTATGAGAAATCAGCCCCTCGCAGTTGTGAGGTTTTTCATATCCTTTGAGTATTCCTAAGTGCAAATGGAATTCAAACGGTGAGAAAGAAATAAGCAGGCCCACCTCTGGAGGAGGCTAGCATCAGTTCAGCACTTTTATACCCAAACATGTTGCTAAACTCAGTGTTGGAGGGAATGCAGAAATCAGAACTTGTCCTTAATCTCCCACTGGTTCCCTTCCCATTGGTCTGGCCTGCATGTGAGACAATCTCTCTATTGCTTTCCTTCCCTCCCCTCCCCTCTCTCCCTTCACAATCAGCAACTCACTTTTGATCCTCCTTATCGGGAATAAACACCAACTGGCAAGGCCACTGGGCTGCAGTTTCCTCACAGGACCCTGTCAGAGCTATATGCCACTTCTTCTGTACAAGGTCATTGCTTCCTTCTCTCAATTCTGCCTCCAGATCAACAGTGGTTTTACTGTCCTTTGCCTAAAGGAAAACCACTAAGGAAAACTCACTGTTACTTTCTATGTGTCCCCCCCCCCCTTTTTTTATTTTTTTTAAATCCCAGAGAACGCTGGCAATGTCAGGAATCAATCACAACTCACTTAATCCCCCATTTCCTCCCACCCGATAGTTCTCAGCAACCACTGGCCACTTTTTCCAGGAGGGAATGCACATCCCCTGGCTCCTCTCAAAGCTACTGACAGTGTCACTTCTTGTTAGAGAGAATTCAGCTGCTTCAAATGCTTGCGTTTTAAGTGAATTAGAAAGAACACATTTTACATGGTGTAACCGCCCAGACAAGGAGTGTCCTGCTTAACAGTGGCATCTCGTTTACATCAGGGAGAGAGAGAGATGCAGGCACTGAAGTTTTTTGTGGTTTGACACAGGCACACGGCAATGGCTGGGTAAAAGGCATTGTGTGTAAAGCACAGCAGATCCACATGTATCAATCCAGTCAAACACAGACTAGACTCACTAACAAACAATACTGGATGAGATGATCTAACCCAGAGTTTGAAGTTACAGAGATATTCTCTTTTAGGTTTTTACATAGCCCCCAGCACTGTGGCATCCAGAGAGAGTATAATCCTGTCTCCCCTGTACTCAACCTGAAGAAAGTAAAGCAAGAGATCCAGAAACAACTAGGTATTGCAGAATCAACAGCTATGTCTACATGACACACCACTTTTGGTGGCAAGTAGGATACGTGTAGTTACACATCCCAGTGAAAAGCAAACTGTGTCCACACTGCAGTGCATCGCTACATGTGTCTTTCCCTGCAGAGGGGAGCTGCTGGACCCTGTCCTTGCTGCCAGAGCCTTTCACTGCGGCAGGGGAAGTGCTCCAGCAGAAGGGAGCTGCCAGGCTCTTTCCTGCGACAAGGAAAGGCTCCAGTAGCAAAGACTCTACACTGCTTAAAACAGCAGTGTAGACAGGGAGGCACAGCTTGGGAGAGCCGAGAGCCCTCCAGGTATGTCTTTACTTACCTAAGCCATGATTCACCATCTACACTGGGGGGGGGGGGGGGGAAAGGGGGCTACATGTACACTATATGCCGCTGAAAGAAGCCTGCGGTGTAAGAGCACTCAAGAGGGAATTGCTCTGGCAGTTCCTGTGGCTAAAATTGGGATTAGTAACCACTGAAGTCTTTTTCTAAAAAAATTAGTCCCATGATTTAAGAAAAAAGGATTAACACTTAATTTGATCCAAATCCTTTAACACTCTCATACAACAGAACTGGAAGGGACTGCTGTTTATTCTGTCTATTTACAGCAGGGCACGTTAAAGTAATTAAAGGTTCTCAAAAAATAAAATGCTTCTGAACTGTATGCTTTTAACTCCATTTGAGTCTGCAGTGTCAGCAAGTAAAACTGTATCTTTGACTCAATGTTATAAGCAAGTTTTAGCCTGGGTAATAACTTTTCTTTAATAATGCAAATTACAGAAAATAATTAGAACATTTGCATGCTTCGTCAACAAAGAGGGGCATTTCAAAGTCTCCGGGAATAGCCTAGGCAATAAGAAATGTTCTTGTTCTCATGTGTCAAAACCGCTTTGCTTTTTCCTCTTTGCTGCTGACCAAAGGTTTCATGCTGGAAATGCTAATCACATTCTCATTTACTGGAGCTCACCCTCTTGTTCTTATTGTAGCTGCCATTTGGTTGAATTACAGGCTATCACTACAATATTCACTACAGTACATAACAAACACATGGGTCATACAAAGGCATACACACACATCCCCTTCTACCTCTGCATGAGCCATTCCAGAAGCCAGAAGTTTGGGGTAATGGTAGGAGCTGAAATCTACTAAACATGCAATAAACTTTAAGAAAACTGGCACCCAGCTGGTCTGTTAAAGGCAACAGTGCATGAAGCTAAATAAGTAGAATCTCACAGTTCTCACTCTGCTGCCAAATTCTTGGCTTCACACATTAACAAGCAGTCACCCACATTAAAAATTGCGCTTTCCACAAGATTTCAAATTGAGCTCAGAGAAAGTCAGGAAAATGGAAGCCAAAATGCCTGTTGTGTGAAGCATGGATCCTATCCAGGGTTCTGTATGGCTATTAATGAAACTAAAAAAAACCACCCCAACTAACAGATTTTAAATGAGAAGGTGAAGTCATACAAACAGTAATGGGCAGGGGGTGTCCACAAGTATGATATTTGCGAAGTTCAAAAGGGTGTCAGGAAAATGATGAAAATTGGCACAAACCACAGAAGATGTTAAAATACCTTGTAATTAGCATGAATATGAAGAGCACAGGTTGCAGGATGGAGGTAGATAAGCAAAGGCCTTGAGAGAGAGAGAGATTTAAAAATAATCAGTTACTCCATATTCTAAAGAGCTTCTAATATCTTATGCATGCATAGAGGATCTAATGCACAAATCCAAGACTATCAATGTATCCTGAAAAAACTCCCCTGGGAAGAATGGATTGGGATGGCCTGTTGGTTGCAAAAAATGGCACTGAAGCTAGATAGACTCTTGAAAGGTCCTTATGAGGCTGTAAAATGGGAGCCTGCAAAACCAAAAGCCCACCAACAATTTGCAATTCCTCAAAAGCAGCTTTCAGGTAGAAAAAGGGAACTCAGCTTATATTATGATTTTCCTTTTTTTTAAGGCAACTAATCACCTATGGGTTTCACATCACGCTCTTAAACAGCATAGAGGCTCTTAGAAATTTTCCCTTTTGTTCAGATTAATGTGGACCTGGAGGCCAGAATGTATCAATGATGAATGTGTGTGTCTATACTGAAGAACATTTACGTTGGGGATCAGTATTGACGAACAGTAACACTGGATTTTCTCATGTTTTTATTTTTGCAAAGCTTTCTCCCCGCCCCCTTTTCCACCATATCTTTAATGTTGTAGATTATAAAACTTCCGGAAAACTGTATTAGAAACATCTGAAGTTTCATTGGGAAGCTGGAGAGAAGTTACCAGAAGACAGGAGCAAAGATTCCAGTGCTTCCAATTCTATCATGCTGTGATTTATTTACAATAGATAGCTCCTACATTAGCTGCTAAACTTGGAATGTGTTACAGAAGGGGGGAAATGAATGAATAGCACTTTCCAGAGCTAGGATAATGATACCAATCAGCTCAGAAGATAGTAAGGGGAAACAGTGTCTAAGACAAGTCCTGATTTGTTTTGTTATAGAAGCAAAAATGTGCTCTCTTACTGTTTTTTCTAATCTACACAAAAACGTTGTGATAGATAATAGATCCTTCAATGCTATCTTAAAATGCATTTTGAATAAGTGGTCACTTGCCTTTATGTGGATCTATTTGAATATATTTATGCTGATGTAATATGCACGCTCCTACTGTAGGGGGAAGGTTGCATTCAGGGGAAGCACTTATCAAGATTGAATTTACATTCTCTTAGACTATCAAAAAGTGCTTTTATACAGACAATCATAAAGCTGCATTCACATTTAGAAACTCTGGAAAATGCATTTTTAGAAAGGGATTTTGCTCTGGCTGAAACTAGCAAAGATGCAGAATCTACAGTGAGTTTGACTTATTGTTTTTAATAAAGAGATGTGCTAAAAAGCTTTGGGATGAAAAATCATAAATAATTTTTTTAAAAAACCATTATCAAAATGAAGCCAGGGTTGAACCTATATCATAGGTGAAATCCTGGCTCCCATTTAAGTCAATGGCAAAAAGCTATGAGTCAGTGTGGCCAGCATTTCATGCCATGTCTGTAAATTTAATTCACAATCATACTGCGCCTTCCTATGCCAAGCGCTATTTATTCTTACACCTTCAAAACAAGAAATTATCCCACTCTACGCTATATTACACAGACACACACACGCACGCACACACACACACAAAGGCCCTGAAGTATGAGCTTCTTGAATCACAGTCTATATATTTATGCATGGGTGTATACACGTGCACACACATGAAAGTACTTAAGCACACACTACAAGGTCTTTGTATGTATGTATTTGTGTACACACACACACACTCTATATTATATATATGCATGTGTGCAACACTGGACACAATAAATTAAGATGAGTGAATTTTAATAAATTATTGCAGGCGCATCAAAGCAGGTCATCCACTGAGTGAAAGCAAAATGATAGCTCGTAATATTCACTGGACAAGAGAGGTTCCCTTACATGCCAGCTTTCAAAGGACCCGATGGGTTTCCAATTTTTTAAAAACAAGGGTTCCTATGCAGCTTATGTACAACTACTACCCAATTTTCTATTAATACAAGAGGGAGAGGGGGAATCAATAAACCTCAAAAGCCAGCTATGCTATCTCAAGAAGTCACTTGTAGTCACATATCCAATGAAGACTTATAAATCATCAGTTCTATGCTTTTTAATGCAGTAAAAGAACAATTCTGATTTTTTTTTGTCTGTTTATAGATTTGAGGTAAAAGGTTATGTTAGGAGATGGGGAATGCTATACATGTAACTCTGTGCACATCTACAAGGGAACATGCTCTGAAGATCTCAGAATCAGTCATTGCATTTTCCAGACAACACTAGCAAAACCATTTGCCAAAAAGACTGTTACAACTCTTATTCTTGACTGCAAAAATAGAGGTGGATAAATTGGTCTGTTTTCTGAAATACCTGCCGTTCCTCTAATCGCTGAGTTACAGCCTATATTGAAGTCTTTCGGCTATCCTGTGGAAATAAGTCTGGTGTATTTAGTACAGTGTACAGGTATCTCTCTACACCACAAAGCTACAATCACCTGGCACCCTTGCTGGAAGTCTCAACAAGTGAGCTCAAGGACTAAGTATGGATGGAGACTGAAATACCCTCTGGACATAAAATCTTGGCTCAACTGAATTCAAAGAGAGTTTTGCCATTTACTTTAATGGAGCCAGGATTTCACCCTCTGTCATTTAGAGGAGGTCCTTCCAGGTCAAGGTTGAAGCAAGGCTGGGGAAGTTTGCACTGCTACTGCTGAAGCTGTACCTGTTCTGTGTTTAAATAGAGGACTTCATCTCTAGGCAATGGTAACTCACATTTTTGTTCTGAAAACCAAAAAACTGAAAGGCTTATCCATCATCTATAAAACTGAGTACAGTCTGATTCATTTTAGCTTGATTTCCATTTCATTAACATTCATAAACAAGTCTTGAATGTATCAGATGGACAACTTACAGAGGCTTTTTATTGCATCTGCAATAGTCCAGCAGGCCCAAAACCAACGTCATTTTAAGTAGCTAAGAAATAATATGCTTTGAACGTTTTAGCATAATACTTATTGGATTCAGCGCACTCTGCTTTCAGTGGATCAAACTCTTGCTCTCCTTTACAATCATGAAAATATGGAGTAACACCACTGAAAGAAAAGGAGCTAGTTGAAAGTAACCGAGATCAGAGTTTGGTTCAATTTACACTTTTCTCCTGGCTCCCTTAAAAATGGAAGTGATAAAAACAGCACAATAAGATGGTTTCTTGCATCACCAAAGATGTGTTTATATTTTTCCCTTCTGAATTAATGAGTTCACTTAAGAAATTCTCCAACCCACTGTACACTACGAAAAACTGAGCGTAGGAAGTCAGTGCCAAAGACAACAATGCTAGTTCTTTTGGCATATATTAGAATATATATTTATATTAGAAAAAATCAGATAAATCAGACTGACAGACTTGAAGCAGCAGGGTTTAGTCGCCAATGACTCTTACTGGGACTAGACTTGATTTACGTCGATTAATGTTCCATTTGGTCTTTTTTCCCAGGCAGAGATTGTGGGTATTAAGTATTTTCAAGACAATTAAAAAAAAACCCTCCAACCAGAGGCGACACGGGGGATGGGGGGAGGAGAGGCACGCTGGGTCACGTCCCACCTCCCCCGCCCCCTCCCTTGTGATTTCTGCCAGGGTTTATATATTTTATTTATTTATTTGTGGGGAGTGGGTTCAAAATACATGTTCCCACCCCACTATCAACAGCTGTGCATCGCCTCTGCTCCCAACCATCCTTATAAATCTTTCCCTCTTGAAAATTATTAATACAAATCTGCTTGAAATTTTTTCTCCCTTGCTATAAACAGGGACTGAATTCTAGTTCATATTTGCTGTATTGTAACTTATTGGCGGGGGGAAGGGTTACAAAGTACATTAAAGCAATTAAAAAGGAAACAATAGTGTTATACAGAACCTTACTAAGGTACAAGCTGAAATCTATTGTCTCTCGATGCTCTTGGAGCTTGAGCTGAAAGCGTTACAGACAGGAGTATCAATATCGGAGCCATTTCTAGGGCTATCCATCCACATTATTATATCAGCTGTTAGATGGGATGTCTATGAACAGAGCTAGTAATTCACTCATCAACACTTGTACAGCTATCTTTATTAGCAGCAAAGAAGGTATATCAGATCAACGACGCTGCTATGCTGGTAGCAGCTATTTATTACATCTCCTCGCTGAACCAGTGCCAGTGCAGTGGTATTCTTTGCAATGAGGAAGATAGCATCTGCTTTTTTCATGGTGGCCTGCTATCTCAAAACACTAACCCAGACCTCTTCCCTCCCCTCGCCTCTCAGTCCCCTGAAGAGACGACTTTCTACAAAAATCAAGGCTCATGGTCTCAGTGCTACGACTCTCCTGCTATTCACCAAATAAAACCTTTGTCGCTGCCCAAGGAAATTCAAGAAGCACCGAAGTAAGCAGCACGAACATGTTCATCTAGTGCGCACACTCGGGAAAGTGACCTAAAAATGGCTTCTGCCGGATAATTCTATGTCCTTCCACCCCTTTTACATAGACAGATCGCTTTTATCATTATGCCCATTGAGAGTCAGTTCAGAAACATATACAATTGTGCTTGGTGCAAAATTCTAGCTGCTGTGCATTTTTTCTTAATGGTTCTAAAATTGGCAACACACCAGGCTTTCCCAAGATGTAGTGTGTAATAAAAGTATTTTGCACTCGCATATAAACATCTAAGGATCTCAACACTCTTTTCAAACATTAGTTATATCTTCAACACCCCTGTGAGGTAAGCATTATCCACATTAATACACTCACATTATATATAAAGGACGCTATAGCAGAATAGAGGAATTAAGTGCTTTTGCCCAATGTCCAGATTGAGTGTGGCGCTCAGAACAAAACCTAGATTTTAGATCCATGTTTTAACCACAAGACCATCCTTCCTCTCCTATTCTAGAAATAATAACCGATTTACAGATGGGTAACATAAAGCTGAATGGTTAAGTGACTTGTCCAAGGGTACACAGCAACTTAGTAGCAGGGCGAAGAATAGAACCTAGGAATCCAGTCCCTTTTGCTCCAATTTAATAACTAGCTCACACCCTCCGGGGAGTACCACAAGCACATCCATGACTGCCAAGTGGCTGTTCCCCAAAAGTCAGCCAGTCACTGCAAAGCACTTCCCAGACATAGGGGTTTCCCAGAAAACAACAACAAACCCCAAAAAACAAAACAACCTCCCCCATATTTTAAATAATTTACAATAAAAGAAAACCCCCTGTAACGTGCAGTGACTAGTGCAAAGGAGCAGCACTGGCAAACAGGAATAAACAACATTAAACATTAATGTTGAAACACCTAATCCCTACAGGATGTAAAAAATATATACAGTTCAGAAAAAACTGTCAGAAAATTCCTTGGTGAATGGTGTCCCCCCATGCATCTCATTAGTAGCCATTCAAAAAAAATGTATAAAATATTAACCATTTCTTTATGAATAAATGTTGCTCAGAGAGATGGAAACAGTGAATGACCGAAGGTTAATTTTTTATTAATTAAAGAACAAAGCATTCTGACTTATTCCTCATTTGGATACCTTCAGGCAGTTTGGGCCTGGCTCATCAGATCTCTGAGAGAAGTTTCCAGCTAACAGTCACTTTGTAATAAGGAGTGGGAGCAGAGGGCTCGTGTTCACTAAAAGCTTAACTAACAGCGATGAAGGAGTTTGGTTAAGGCTGATTTCACAGAAGAGAGAGATTGGATAAGCGCCTCCCGCTCTACAGCTTTTTCAGTTTTTTTATGAGGCTGCTGCAACTTGAGACTGCAACACCAACAAAACTTAGCGACTACATTTTAGCCAAAAAATGAAGGCGGCTCTATGATGGAAAATAAAATAAAATAAAAAGGGGTGTATATGTGTGAAAATAGTGCTGGGATCTTTCAACAAATAAATCAGAGAGAGAGAGAGAGAGAGAGAGAGGGAGAGAGAGAGACTATGAGAAAGATTGGGCATCGCAGGTTCATCTATTTTAATATAATTCTACTGAGTCTTCATCACCCTTTCCTCAGAAAGCATTAGTATTTTAGACCAGGGGTTCTCAACCTGAGGTATGAATGGGTTTCAAGGGGTCCCCTTCTTAATGGCTTGATGGGGGTGGGCATGTGCCAAAACATATGGGGGAGGGGCAGGAAGGGCAGTCCCAAAAAAAATTTCTGGTAGCACACAGGGTCACAGTATGGGAAAAGGTTGAGAGCCACTTTTCCAGGCTGATCAAAAATCCTGTGAAGCACAGTAACTTAAGATACACACACATGAACAGGAGGAGAAGGGCTTGGGGTCCTTGACCGTGTACTGAATTGAAGCCACATTACTAGGCCCATGGAGGTGCAACCAGGCAGCTCCCATTGGCCACAGTTCCCGGCCAATCGGAGCTGTGGAGGCGGTGCTTGGGGCAAGGGCAGCGTCTGGAGCCTCCTGGCTGCCCTTATGTGTAGGAGCCGGAGGGGGGACATGCCGTTGCTTCCAGGAGCTGTGCGGAGCTACAGCATGTGCAGAGCGGGGCAAGCCCCTGACCCCACTCCCTGGCTGGAGTGTCGGAGTGAGGCAAGTCCTGGACCCTGCTCCCCAGCCGGAGCTCGAAGGCCGGATTAAAATGTCTGAAGGGCCAGATGCAGCCCCCAGGCCGTAGTCTGGCCACCCCTGGCGTAGACAGTGTCTGGTATTATACTTGAGATAAACCTCCTTGTTCTTGTCAAAGGCAATGCCATATCAATGACAGTGTACTCCAGCTTTAACTCTTCCCCTTAGAAACAGATATCAAACACCAGCACAGGACTAACCCTGGCATAAATTGTACATAATTAGATTCAGCCAGATTCAAGTTTCCTTCTGACAATATGAATGGCTGACAAACATTTTACTTAAGCGTCTGCCAGTATATCCAGTTACAAACCCTTATTTGCACAGTTTGTAAAATTTTCCTCTAGATTTCTATACACCTTAGCCCAGATCAACAGTAAAAAAAAGTCTGTAGAACATCTGTATTTCAATTAAACGTATTGGAACACTTAAAGAGACATTTACTGATTTCAAATACTCTTTTTTAGTTCCAAAACTCAGAGAGAACTTAGAATTTTAAAATGACATTTTTTCCAATAATTTAAATACATAGCACGGACTAAGGGTTTTTGCTTGCAAATAATAAAAATGATTAAAAAATAGAATGAATCATTAATTGGAGTTTGGCTATTGGCTGAGCACAACGCTACTGTCTCATAGTTTTTACTAGACATCGGTATATTGATTTTGCTATTGCTCCTTTGCTGTTAATAAACAACAAAAACATTTTGTACTTCAACTGCTTTGTATGATCTTGTCTGAGGCTCTCAAAGTGTTTTATAAATATTAAAGAATTCAGACTAGTATAGAGGATTTGACTGGGATAGAAGACCGCTGGGTTCTATTTTCAGCTCTGCTACTGTCCTGTTGGGCAACTATGGCCATGTCACTTCGCCTCTGTGCTTCAGTTTCTTCATCTGTAAAATGGGGGTGACAATACCATTCTCCTTTGTAAAGCACTTTGAGATCCACTGATGAAAAGCACTACATGAGAGACTAGGCATTATTTATTTATTTGTGAACAGATGGGAAAATTGACGCATAGAGAGATTAAGAAACTTGCCCAAGGTTGCATAGTGAGCATGTGGCAGAAGAGTGAGTAAAATCAAATTTCTAAACTCCTAGCTTTAAGGTCAAGATGGTCTGAAGTTCAGTGTCTCAAGCAGACAGTCTGCAGAACCAAATATTTATTTTTTAAAAATTGCCTAAATACAGATTTTTATTCATCAGCTCTTGTTTCATTATTTTCAGGAAATTAGACCTGGCATTTAAAATTCTCTTAAAACTCATTAACATGCCTTTAATATTCTGTACTGTAGCCTAATGCAAATGCAATATTTATGGGTGCCTGCATTTGCATGTGTGCACAGATATTTGCATGCATAAACTGGCTATTTTGCATGTCTAACTCCTGTTTATTCACAAAGCCTGCTGCTGAGGTCACATTTTTAGAGGCACACTGAAAATCTGACCTTATGCAGTATATTCTGCAGCAGCAGTCTAGGCACAGTGAGGCATTGAGCCTTCAGTTTTAAACATAACTCTCAATTATCCTCTTTTTGTGGAGTTGTGAAGACCCCTAACCATTTGATCACTAGTTTTTGAATATTTTAATAAATTTCTATAACATTTTTTTGTTTACCTACAGCAAGCTTACAGCTTATATGGGAGCCAAAAAATACTCTCTCTTGAAAGAGGCTAATATGAAACCATATTTTGGAATCTACTCAACCATTTCCAGAAAAACTCAGTCTTTTCAGTTCACTGCAAATCCAGATCATAAAGAAAATGGATGGAAAAAAAAATCTGTGTTCTTAATTTATTATAAGGCTCAATTAAATAACAGCCCTTTTGATAAACAACTATCAAAAGCTGCCAGGGATATTAAGAAACTGGTTAGTGCACAATTGAGAGGAAAAAAGTCTTGTAGTTAAAGACATGAGTTCTATTCCTGGCTCTGCCATGAATTTCCTGTGTGACTTTGGGCAGGTTATTTAGCTTTGCTGTGCCTCAGTTCCCCCATTCGTTTCATCACTGGGTTTAGTTGCACTTTTTTAAACACAGTTTAGAATTTCTTAAAAAGAACTTAATCAACTTGGGAGGTTTCATATGTATTTATCCTGCAGGTTAGGAAACTAAAGAGAAAAAAAACAACAACACACCATTATTAAAACCCCTCCAGAAACTGTCCATTGTTGCAACACTGTATTTTGTTTCATGCCTGTGAAATGTAAAGAAGAACTGTTTGTTTCCATCCCCAAAGAATTCCCTTTAAAAACTCTACAACTGGTTGCAAAGTCTTTTTCTCCAGACTTCAGAAAGCTGAATTTTGATGACACCACAACCTCCCTTTCCCATTCCCTCAAGAGCCTTGCTGTAAACATACACCTGGTAAACAGGCACTGACTGGAGGAACACTAGCTTGAATCCCATGAAGGGCAAATGGAACTTTAAAAAGCAGCTACCCTTATAGTTGAGCACATGTGGTGTTCTCTTAATTTTAACTCAGATCCCTGTTTGTTTGTTCAGAGGCTAAAATGAAAACCTATAAATAGGCTTAGCAGACTGATTTTTAAAATAATTTTGACAGATTTTTTTTAATTGATTTTGATAAATTTAAATTTTCTAAGTTGCAGGAAATTATGGGGGTGTCAGACAAGGGGAGATAGCCAATAATTATTTAACAACAGTAGATGCTAAGATTCAAAAAGTTAAAGCTTTCTAACAGTTAAGCACAAATTGTCAACATGTCAAAATGTACAAAGTAAATATCCTTAAATCAAACTTGAATAAGTTCTCAAGCAGCATTTTTCTTACTTTACCAATCTCTAATTATCAATGGATATATTTTTCATTGGGTTGTGTGCGTATGGTTAAGTCCATGTTTACCAATATTTACCCATAAAAACCTAAGCCCTTCCAAGCCTACCTATAACAAACCAAAGCTATTTCATTTTTAAAGAACTCAGATATTAACTACCTAACAAACCAATGTTTTTCCAGATGCTGAGAGAGAAGGTAATTCAAGCATTATTTTTATAATGTTATGTTTACTAAGGAGAAATCACACAGGAATATTAGAATCTAGTGTATATCTGCTTTTTCTGATCCAATATGTGGAGTAAAAACAATACCTCTCTGCCATTAAAGACACCACAAAATATTTTTCCATATCCCGTGGTTCATCTCCACACTGGCTCTCTGTTTGAAGGCGGCATTCAAAGTATTCATAATCAACCATCAATAATCAATAGTTTGACAATCAATAATTGGTAGAAATTTTAATCATGCTTAAATGTTTACTGAGAGGTGTTCTCTCTAGTTCGGATTAGTTTAATGACAACAGACCTTGGGTAAGTCAGCTTTGATTGGATTTATTAATCAAACACTTAGTAAAGACAGCTCATACAAGGAGGCATACATTACCAACAGCTATGGAAGACCTTCCCTGTAGTTTCTGACAGCTTGCATCCAGCCTGCCAATAGTCTTACTTCCCTTATGATTTAGGGGCAATTATACCCAATCCCCCCTCGCTCTTCTCTTCTGCAGACTAAATAAGCCCAGTTCCCTCAGCCTCAACTCGTAAGTCATGTGCCCCAGCCCCTGATCATTTTCGTTGCTCTCCACTGGACTCTCTCCAATTTGTCCACATTCTTTCTGTAGTGGGGGGGCCCAAAACTGGATGCAGCACTCCAAATGTGGCCTTACCAGTGCCGAATAGAGGGGAATAAATCACGTCCCTGGATCGGCCGGCAATGCTTTTATTAATGCAGCCCAACATGCCATTAGGCTTCTTGGCAACAAGGGCACACTGCTGACTCACATCCAGCTTCTCGTCCACTGTAATCCCCAGGTCCTTTTCTACAGAACTGCTGCTTCGCCAGTCGGTCCCCAGTCTGTAGGGGTGCATGGGATTCTTCCGTCCTAAGTGCAGGATTCTGCACTAGCCCTGGTTGAACCTTGTGGGAGACCGTATGAAGAGCTTTGCTAAAGTCAAGATATATCACATCCACTGCTTTCCCCATATCCAGAGAGCCAGTTATTATGCTTTCTTTTGGATAATTTCATCTATTATATATCTTGCAATTAGTGTATGATAAAAATATATCTTACAATAACTTTCAAAATAGTTTAAGGGTTACCGCACAATAAAATTCCATTCTTCGTTAGACATCTCTATCTTAACTGCAAAGCATGATGGGAGTCTTGCTCCCAGACAAGCCTTAAAATCCTGCTTGGCCTCTTAAAGGTCATCAAAAGAATAGGAATATCCAACCTGTGGGGCCTTGAGCCTGTGCTTTCAACCCATAGTCGGTCAACTTCCACAAAAAAGCCTTTCAAAACTCATACATTGAATCCCCCCTCTCCTCTAAATGCTCCTTTTTCGTGAAGCTGATAAAGGTGATGACAAAACGAGTTCTAACTGGAATATCTGTAGGCTTGTAGTAAGCCTCACATAAAAGGTTCAGATCAAAATGGCTGGGATAGGCTTAGAAAGTCTATTTGTGGCCCTCCAGCAAAATGGGAGATATTATATAGCTAGGTCTTCAGAATTGCTCAATTTCAGATGGAGTTGGAGTAGGGTTTTTAGGTAACACCTCCAGCCTACGCTGTCCAAAACTAATTATGTTTTTTCCCTGCTGTGCTCAAAAAAGAACTGAGGCTAAATGAAAGAGAAAACAGCTCAAATGTTTCATGTACAGTGCAGGTTATTGTCAAAATACCCTATCTTTCCTGCTAGATGCCAGAAAGCATACTCACAGGTTTGGACTTTCAGAGGGAAATGAAGGACAAGCTACTAACATTCCATAATGGACACCGAGAGCTACTAGTCTTTTAGGATCTCTCTTGACAGGTGAAAAATACACCCTTTATAATCACGTTAGCTTGGTCAAGTAAGTTTAGCATTATTGAAAAACACACCTTTTTGCCTGTCAGGACAAAGCCATAGACTATCCAAGGCTGCTTACTCAAGTATTTTGTAGTTATCAGAGGATGTGGACTGGAGTCATGACTCCTGCATTCTATTCTTAGCTCTGCCATTAACTTCTTGTGTGTTAGCTAAAAGTCAATTTACCTTTTCCCATCTGTACAATGGGTATAGCTACCTACCTACCTCTCACAGGGTTGTTGCGAGGCTTAATTCATTCATGTTTGTGAAGGGCTTAGAAATCCTTGGACAAAAGGATTCATAGAAGAACATGGTATAATTAGTATTTTACAAGTGAAAGCAAAAAGGCTCCAAAGCCATTTCACCTACTAGAATCTTCTACCTTCCCCATGGAAATCTCTAACACTGGACTTAATTCCAGAGCCAGAGCTATAATCCAAAGAAGGAGTTGTTATAATTTAGAGAGTTGCAGTCTGGCTTTGTCTAGGTCTGCGAATCCAAAGAGGCTTGTGTGTGGAGCCAAGATAAAGTTGGCATGAAGATAAGGGAACCCTCAGGATGCGCACTCTGACCTGCACAAAGACCTCTGTAGCTCACAGCCACTGCCTTCTGAGACTTTTCTTTACCCACGGCCTGAAAAACAGGTGTTTGAAGAGGATGGTCCAGTGAGTGGGAAATTTATCACGGGAGGGAAAAAAAAATGGGAAGCTTACAGTGTGCTCCCAACCTGCATGCAAAGCTTGAATTGCATTCCTTCTTGCTCTCCTTGCTGCAGTCTGAGGTGTGGTCTACTGGCCATGTAGAAGAAAGGAAAACACATAGAACAGAGACAAGGCATTCCAGTCAATCAGAGTTTGAGTATGTCTTAGAAGTCCACTCTCTGCCTAAACAACAGCCCCCTAGCTTGGATAAGTGAATCGGACTCTTAAATTAGGTATTGTTAAAAGTGATATTGTACTATATTAACTAAATACTAATACTAATTATTATTATTAATTAACAAAGATTGAAAAATTCCCTCCCTCCTGGTGAGCCAGAAGCCTTCCTGGGTGAGTGCCATCAACTTCTGCAGAATCTGAGCTTCCATCCAAAATAAAAAATCCCAGTCCTTATCGTTGCAAAGAAAACCTGAACTGAACATATCCAATGCAGCACCATCTTCCTGAGTCTACAAACAGCTTCAGTGCCTTCCAGCTCAGAAATTTCCCAACTTACAAGAGAGAAAAGGACTTGTCAATTATCACAGATGCTAATCAGAACCTGTGTGCAGCAGCGAAACTGACAAGAATCAAGTCAATTTTACTCTCTCAAGCAGCAGCAGAGGAAAGTATTGGAGTTATTCACTGTGGAAAAGGCCTGAAAAATGGATGTTGTGGTTGGTGTACTTTACCTTATATGGGTATGACAATATTACAGCTGGAGGTGTATTTTCCAGCTTAGGTAAATGTACATACACTAGCTTTGATTGAGCTAATGTGCTTAAACTAGTAGGTAGCTGCAGCGGCTCAGGCTAGCCCCCTCAATTACAATCCTGTCTGAGATCCTAGGTACATATTTGGGCCTCTAGCCACCATCCAAGTTGCCGTGGCTACACTGAGCTAGCACTCTAAAATAGCAATCACAGCTAGCGTGTGTACCTCTACGTGATCTGGAAATTACACCTCTAGCAGTAAGGAAGACGTACCCCATGTAATGAAGTCTCTCAGCCACCACCAGTAGCTAGGAGGGTGGGTAGGTGGATGAGAGAAGAATAACACTTCTTCTCCCAAAGAGGCACTGCAGATTTGTCAAATAATTGTCAGCCTGGCAGAATCATGAGATTGATCCAAAAGATAAAACTAATTCAAAATTTTATTATTTTCTTCTAGTTTCTGAGCTCTTGGAGGTCATGTTTCCAAGCATTTCTCTGCAACCATGAGGGCCAGAATATTTATAGGGAGGGGTTGTTTTGTTTTTTTAATAAAATAAGATCCAAGATTCTCATGTAATCACAGGAGTCCAGAAGCTGAGGCTTTAAGAAAAACATCCGCTATTACAAAACTCATTTTAAAATCACAAAGGACACTGCACTGGTACTCTTCTTTGAGATCTAATAAGAGAGGGAAAGGTTGAAACGTAAATGGATTCCCTTCCAGAGGCAGCCCTGCCAAAACAAGTCTGTAGCACAGTATTCAGGTAGTGTAGGGAAGCTTGCTCTGCTGTGCTTGTTCAGTGCTCTGAATCAAATGAGCACTTTGGTGCCCACCCCATCAGTAATGACTATCGTGATGAGCAGCAGTTCAAGATCTTTCCATGAAAACAAAAACTTTAAGAGGGAACCGAAAAAATAAAATTTCCTAAAACAAATCTGGACTTGGACATATGGAGGCAGGTAAACCTGAATGGGTTAATCTGGGCACACAATCCAACCTGACAACCATCAGCTCCTTCATCAGTCAGGGAACAATATGGCCACAGGGAAGCACTGAAATGGTCACTCGTTTCTAAAGCCAAGCCTAATCATAAGAAAAATTCCTTCCCAGAAGGAAGATATTGAGAATTTATGGAAACTGATGGCACAGCCTGTAATCATGTGAGACATAATGTAATCTGCAAAGCATTAGGCACAGTGTAGCCAAGTACAGCTGTGACACTCTGCTGTAGCAGACAAGAAATGGGACAGTGGAGTTACAGCCATAGTTTTTTCTTTCTCAGCTTGCTATGCAGCACCTGAAGGAGAGGAAATTGTGTAGGACAATTTATTTATTGGTCAAATAAAGAGGCAGCAAATTGTGTACCTTGTACATTTATTTTTCAGGCCAATATGAAGTTACACAAACATTTTCTGCACATTGTATGCAAAGGGGTTGTGCCACAGAAGCATGGATCATGCCACAGAAGACATTATTTATCACCCTGGACATAGCTGGACTTAGGGCCTGTGTATGTGGCTGTAATGAGGCAGATTGGCCGCCCACAAACCTGGAGGAGGAGGGTCCCCTCACTGAACCCTGGTGGGCAGAGCCACGCCACGCTCAACCCTCCCGCTGGAAGTCAGTGGGCGGGACTGGACATACAAAAGGTGGGACGGAGAACTCAGCTGGGGCCCAACCGCCGGAGGAGCCCAATGCCTCCTGTGAGCTCCCGAGCTGGGAGGCTGCCGCAGACCCGTACACTGAGGCGCTGCAAGCACTGACCGAGGCCTTCTTCACCGACGACCAGGACGGCGCTCTCCAGAGCCAGGTACACCCGGAGGGGGAGTTGGGAAGTGGCCTGGGGTAGTCAACCCCTGTCTGGCTGCAACCCTGCCAGTGAGTCAGCATATTGCGGTCAGGATCTCTGCTGACCCAGTGGCAGACCCCGCCCCCCCCACCCCCGCCACACCAATCCATGGGTGGCAGCCTCCCCCCTCTTAGGCAAGAAGCCTGAGCTTGTCAGCCCTCCCCCAGAGCTAGGAGGCCTGACTGTTTTGCGGCTTGGCCTGAGTGCAGGCCTGAGTCCACAGACTCTTTGCTGCCCCGCCCTCACCAGGGGCTGGGCTCTATAACTGTGTTTGTCGTTCGGCCCTGATCACGGACCCGTGCTGACGTTTCCCGCTGCCCCGCTGATTCCCCACGCCACGCGACCACCGAGAGACGTAGTGAGGCGGACTGGCCACCCACAGACCCCGGGGGGCATTCCCCGCAACGGACTACAGTGGCACCCTGATCTTATTCAAACAAAACCAAAGAGGAACAGGAAAAGCTGGTTGCTGGTTTCAAGCAAGTTTGAAAGCCATCAATAGTGTGTGTGTGTTGCTGGTTTCAAGCAAGTTTGAAAGCCATCAATAGTGTGTGTGTGTGTGTGTGTGTGTGTGTGTGTGTGTGTGTGTAAAGCCATCAATAGTGTGTGTGTGTGTGTGTGTGTGTGTAAGTAAAGCCATTTCAGGGTAGCTGAATGATCCAACACCTTGACACAGAGAAATATTTATACATAAATTACAGTAACTTTGCCCATGCTAACGAGGCTGTCATCCCCTCCCCCACCCCCCCATGTGATTTACTGTGATCTTGTAATGGAAAAGCTTCATTTCCTTGACACCTGGGTGGTAATGGGACCGATAATTCCATCACTGCAAATGTTTCCTCCTCTCGCCTACTGGAGGTGTTTTAAAATCTAGAGTGCATTTGCAGGTCACAGTAATTCTGATACCAGTCTCCAGAGCCCAGAGAGGCTGCCACACACACATTCATTATCCAAGATGCCTGGCTAAGCCATCGTCTTCCTTTATACATTTAAAGGTAAAGGATGCCTCTCCTTACTTAGCAATAGAGTTTGGGGAAATGACATGAATATATGAGTAACTAAAATAAGGGTGACCCAATTTATAGCTGAAACTGACCATGCAAATTAAAACTTTTAATCAAGGATTATTTTTCTTTTTAGGAGAGGGCAGATGGGTTGTTTACGTTTTAAAAATCAACAGCCGCCACTCTCCCTACACCCCCCAAAAATAAAAATCCTATGGGGCTTTCTGGAAATCACAAAAGCTATCATCATCCAAATAATGGCACCTGCATCTATTTAAGCATGAAACAAAATGTGCAGAAGACAACAGGGGAAAGACCGTGAAAAATGAAATTATGGGCCTCTTTCAGACAAAATGACCTCAGCAACTGGTGGTCCATACCTCTATAATCCTGTGGGCTGTACAGCCATAACAGGTGGCCCTGATGAGGGTGGTATTTAAAAACAGGTTGCCAGACACTGAACTTGGACAGTATAATCGGGACATTATACTGATAAAGATCCCAGTCCTGAAAACTGCTCTGTGCAGGATGAGAAGGGCTTTCCATTAGAAGTAATTTCTTTCATTCTCTACAAATGTCTCAGCATTTCTTTCCATATTTGGTTTCAATCCAAATGTGAGTTTTAAAAAAATTGATCCTAGTCATTTCAGGTATTTTTGAGATATGAGAGCATGAAAACAGATACCTTCCTCACTGAGGACTAGTATCATGCCCAGTTCAAAAGTTCATGTCTGGGCAGGATGACTATTTTTTAAACGGGGGTGGGGAGGAGAGGTGAATGTGATCTCAGACACCGGTAACGCTGCTGATTAGTGTGTGTGTGTGTGTGTGTGTGTGTGTGTGTGTGTGTGTGTGTGTG
>NW_020664409.1:90093854-90094305 GCF_002925995.2 Terrapene triunguis
GTGTGTGTGTGTGTGTGTGTGTGTGTGTGTGTGTGTGTGTGTGTGTGTGTGTGTGTGTGTTTGTTTGTTTTTAAAAGGCCAACCTTAACTCCCATGTACTCTTTTTTTCCCCC
Organism: Terrapene triunguis; assembly: GCF_002925995.2. Classification (NCBI taxonomy): domain Eukaryota; kingdom Metazoa; phylum Chordata; order Testudines; family Emydidae; genus Terrapene; species Terrapene triunguis. The sequence goes on from NW_020664409.1 coordinate 90,093,968, forward strand.
CTTTCTCCCCGTTCCTGCCCCCCTTTTTTGGCAACACAGTTGAATCTGACTTGAGCACAATGTGGTGGAGATCAAACTCCAGAATTCTTATTAACCTTGTCTTGAAACATGGCTCTGTTTGGCTGGCAGCAAAAACTGCATTAGATGCTGTCAGGGTCAAGGGGATGCATCCAGGAGTAGAATGAGAAGGACAAAACCAGAAGTAAACAATGCCTGCTAATGTGCTAAAATTGGCACAATGGCTCTCTCCACATAGAATGAATGAAAGACATTCTACTATATCAACCACACACACACACACACACACTTAAAAAAAAAAAAAAAAAAAAAAAAAAAAA
>NW_020664409.1:90094405-90141596 GCF_002925995.2 Terrapene triunguis
AAGAATATGAACATCTCCCTCAAACTTTCATGTGCTGTCCAAACTCGAAGCCTTTAGCAATTACATTCTCAACCCTCTCTGAATCACTCTCTTTTCTTGCAATTCCCCTGGTCTTGCTTTATAACTGAGCAGAGGGAAAGGGGGTAGGGCGAAAGAGGAAAATCCCTCTGTTTGAAGAGATGTATTAATTTTAATTTCTGTGAACTAATATAAAAGAAATCTGGCAATTTACTTTAAAGCTTTCACTTCCCAGCACTATAACTATGTAACAAGAAACTCCACAGCTAGCCATTAGCAAAGAAAGTATAAAACAAGAGTAATTTTCTTTGGGGAAGGGAGAAGAAATCTCTCTACGCTGCTTCTGACCACAAGCTCACCAGGGTATTTCTTGGCTGACAATGCTGCTGCAAAGTGAACTGGAATGATGCTAAATGAGTGGGATTCCCTTTGGTTGCATTGCTAACAGAAGCTAAAAGGAAATTATCTTTTTACACCCTCATGCAACATCCTCTCAAATCATCTGAGCACAAAGGCAATCAGCATTTGCCAGTAATTACTGTGTTGTACGGCTCACAGTGACCTCACATTGGCCTCATGGGTTATATCATGCACTTCAGAGAAAAAATAATTGTCAGTGCAGGCCTAAACAGGTAGAATAGATAGGAGATCTAACCATGCGAGTACAGTCCTGTCCAACAGGATTGAGAAAGGGGGTAATAGTTCCCAGTATAAATTTAAGACACACAGAGAAACAAGTCCATGCTGCACAAAGCTTTACAGTATGAGATGACGAATTGATGTTGCAATAAACAATTCAAAGAAGAATTAAGAACTTTTTACAGACTGTGATGGTTGCTGAGTAATAGTCCTATTGTGCTTATTAATCTCTTCCAATACCTGTTATGATAAAAACCCAATGAAAGAGTACTGGCATTGCACTTTGTAACTTACTCATTGACAATGATGAAATGTGTATGTAAATATATTATTATTTAATGTGTATACTGCCGTAGAGCCTAAAGGCCACAGTCAGGTTGGGTACCATTGTGCTAGACATTGTACAAACATATAATACATGAGCAATCCTGCCCCAAGAATTTAATGTCTGAAAGGCAAGATGTACCATGTAGATGACACAAATAGGTGGCTGGGTTAGGGGGTGATGTTGTAGTGGAGCCTAACGGACTGGGACTCAGGAGACCTGCATTCTATTCCTTGCCCTGTTGGGTGACCTTGGGCAAATCATTTTACCTCTGTTCTTCAGTTTCCCCATCTGCAAAATGGGGATAATGATACTTACTTGAGCCTTGCAGAAGACAAATGCTGGTGATAAAGATGAGGGGTTGACAGAGGGCACAGACCTCAATGCCAAGTAGAATTTCAATTATGGAAGGTTATCAATTATTATTATTTGTATCATGAAGAATATTAAAGGACCTATCAAGGCCATATCATGCTAGTGACTGTGCACACATATAACAAGAAACAGTCCTTGCCCCAGAGAACTTGCTATCTATGACCCTAGTAGTAAGGTTCTCCTCTGGATCATGGCACTACATTGGCAAGGATGTGGAGTTGCTAGCCACCAGAACTATTCTAATACTGACCAAGATGAGGAGCAGATGGTTGTTCAAGCATGGAAGGCAGGAAAGACTAGGAGAGGAGAAAACTTAGGACTACTGGTGTCAGTCCAATGGAGACAGCCCCAGACCATTCTGCAACTGAAGAACATGGTGGGTGAGGAGGTCAACCGTGCTTGACTCTTTTTGTGACTGTTAAGCTGTTGAGGAGGAAGGGCAGAAAACAGGTATGTTAAAAATGGGATGAACACTTCCTTTCTCTGGTATGGAATGGCCCTTAAGCTTCTATAAATAGAACACTGATGGACAAAACATTTCCCCCTCACGTCTTTTATGAAACCTGTTGTCTGAAAGAAAGGTGAAAAAATTGAAAAGGGGGAAAGGGGAAGGGAGAAAAACCCTGAGCCTCATGAGTTTTTTGGTCTCTTCCTTTCCCTGCTCCCTAAAATATTTCCTTGGGAGTGGCTGGAATAGTTGTAAATAGAAGTGGGTCAGAACTTACCAGCTATTCAGCATTTGCATCTAAAGAAGTCAGGTGCCCAGGGAACCAAAAAGACCATTTCCCTCATGGACAGGAAGCATTAGCACTTTCTTACACAACTTGGCACGCACACTACACAAGGTCACACTTGCTTTTTAGATGCCTATCTAGCCTCAAACCCGTCGCACCTCATTTCTTTTTTCATATATTTGTGATAAACTAATTTGTCATTCATGCTTGAATGTCGATCCTGTGAGTCATGTCTAAGCAGGGATGTTAAGACCAGTGTCTGGGGGACTGAACAAAAAAGGTCATTAATAGCAATAGATGCCGGGGATATTCATAGGGCTGGCGTGATTCAGTTTACGGAGGCAATTTGTTTTCAGGTTATCGGTGGTGATGGTGTATGTCAGGCTCACAATACATTGCAAGTATAAAAACAGGGAAGAGAGAAAATAAGAAGCTCAGAGAGCAGTCCAAAAAAAAAAAAAAATCCACAAGTGAAGAATCAGGAAAAAAACCGGTGAAAAAACATGAAATATCCTTCTCCTAGAATGGATAACCCAATGGAAGAGAGGCCAGTTCGGGGGGTTCATGCTCCTACAGTCTTTACTCTCATTTCCCCTTAGTTTATTAATAATTTCATATAGATTTTTATATAATACTAGATGAACTAGAACAAGCACTTTCCTTACATAGCTTATATTAGAAAAAGGGCCTGGGCAAGAGCCAGTTGGAATCAAAAGTGGAAAATATTTCACAACTTTTTTTTTTAAACCAAAAATTGTCCAGTTTGAAATCCACATCTGGATTTTGCATCTTAGGCTCATCTCTATCTCATATATTTCTGCATATTCCCTTTTCTTTACTTATATTCCGGGAGAGTCACGTGGTTAGTGAAGATCCCTTTGCAGAAAACCAAATTATTTCCAGTATTCCAGGCAAATTTCAACCCAGGTATTGACATTATGCCTACAGAAAGTTCCCACCATTGTTTCAATTGGACGCTGCACTCAACTTCATTTGTTCTCGTAAGGAATCCATATGGTTGCAAGCTGTTAAACAGCGGATATTTTTTCTTCCTAGAGGTGGCTGCATTTCAGTAATGGGTAAATAGAGATGCAAAGACTTTGTGTGAGAGACTGCTAAATTACAAGAATTTTAGGATCCTTCAGAAAAATATATGAAATACTAATCATTAAAACTATTTATAGGTCATGTTCTTCCCATTTTTATTGTTCAAAACATCAAATTCATGATATTCAGTTCATTGTAGAAGATTTTATAGATTGCACAACCTTACCAATTATTTGTGGATTTTTCTGAATTCTCCATGAGACTAAAGGTGATTGAAAACAACGGCAAAAAAGGGTCTCTTTGTTAATGAATGTGCCAAAATCCCAGAACTTAAGTAGTGTCTGGGGCTAAGCACATTATGCTACTTCTTTCATCCATCTCGCAGCACAGAATTGAAGATATTTTTAAGCCATGTGGTTTAGAGTTATACCTGCAATTTATAGTTAACACTATATTTATAAATGTGTATATACTCATGCACACATATTTGTATGGGTATATGTGCATGAGCGTGTGTGCGCGCACGCACACACACACACAAAATGCTCACTCCTGATACCTATACTTATTTATACGTAAATCTCACTATATATACACCTTTAGTGGATAAACTTAAAAAGTTCTTTCTGATCCTTGAAATATTACCAGTTCCAGTGATAGTCACCATTTTTAAGTATAGGGAATATCTCCAGAACTTTTATTTTCTCTAGCCCCAGAAGAAACTTTCTAAGTGTATTCTCTGTAACACATACACTAGTGAATACATGTTTACAATTTATAATACTGGAGTATTTATTTATAAAATATTCCATATATTTGTTTTTAAATGCCTTTGTCTCCATTAATATATACAGCACTGGAACAAACCCATAAATCCTTCCCCTAGATCTTATTTCTACTGCCAGGAGCAGACTGTCCATTAAAATGTTATAAACTCAAGACAAATACAATCATAATCTCTTGTGACCTTATGAAAATGATATACCACTACTCCTGGCCTTAGCAGCCCAAAGCTAGCTGCACACACCATAGCCATGTTCATTAGAGTCAAACCCCTAATATCTACTCTAACTAAACTACTGCTGTCGTCTGATCAAAATTAGCATGTGCTTCAGAGAATAACCAACAGAGCCATCTCCCTCAAATTATCTTCCATGAACATGTCGAGCAAAACCTTTAGACATATGAAACCACTTCACCTAGTGAGATCATCTCTGGGTTATTCTGTCTACACAGCTCTCGCTCTATGGCTCAGAGCTATTCTCCAGAAACCACATATACAGCTGCTGCCTCAGTTTCTATTAGAACCCTCAGAAAGACTCCACCTCCAGCTATTCTCCCTCAATTGATAAAGTGGGGGGGGGGAAGAGTTCTGAGAAATACGAAGGCCATTAACGGAGAACCCAGCCAGGCTTCTCAGCCTGTCAGCACTAAGTTATGGTTCTGTACGGTTTTGTTTATTTTATTACAACTAAAAACTAATAAGGGAAATAAATAATGTGGGACTATGAAATGCTACTGCTCATTCATGAGGGTGGAAACTTCATATCCTCAAAGGATAAGCCTGGTTCTCATGAGTTATAACCATGGTACAGCCAAGAAAAATATAGTGTCCCACTTCCAAATGCTAAACGTTACCCAGAGAGGGCATGTACAATGGGTTTAGTTTTGATAGGACATTTATCTTCAACAGCCCAGGGAACGAGGTCATAACATATAAATGTAAACAGAGAATAAATGATTGGTAGGAAAATTACAAGGCTGTCAAATACATCTCGGGGTTCAGCTGGCATCATATAAACTAGAAGAATGAAGCTCAAATGTTTTGCGATGAGACTGAAACCTTGGGGAGTGTTTACAAGTTGGTTCAGTTTCACTGTCTTATTTCTTTTTTAAATAGTCTTTTTATTTGGATCCTACAACAAAAGCTATGTTTAGATTTCAGTGGCTTTGTAAAGGGTTTCCCCAACTCCATCGCCCTCCTTTCTTAGCTACATAGCAATGAATAGCAGCACTTTCAATGCAAACTTTTCACTAAGGACCTAATCCTGCAAATACTTCTGCACATAAATATCTTTACACTGCAGTCCCATGGGTCTATTAACATGTCTAGAGTCATGCACAAAGGTAAATACTTTTAGGGTAAAGGCCTAGCAAAAGAATAATCCTCCTGGGGTTAGTCTTCCTAATTTATTTGCATAAAGTAATTTTTAAAAAAGTTTCACTTGTCAGAGACATGGTGGCAGTGAAAAAAAAATGTTAATCACTTGCTTTATATGTTGTACCTGTTACGTATGACACTGCATAATTTTTTTAAATTATTATATTTATTTATTTTATTCCTGGGAATAAAAGAGTGAACCACAAAGATAGAGGGAGAACAACTACATACAACTAAAGACACCGTTTACATTTTTTCCAATCATCATTCACAGTGCAACTGCACCCTGAATACCCCTCAAGCTCCTCTAGTCTAAATGGCCTATAAAACCAAGGATTCGGACTTTCCCGTGTGATTTAGAAAGAGTATGACTTCATTTTGGTAACTATGTGAATTACAGGCAAAATCAGCAATAGAATGCAGGCCTGGGAGGAGGTAAGTCATGCACATGTATTTAAGGTGCATATGCGCACATTGTGGAAAGTAGAAGATGGTCTTGCCATCATTAATTTGACAGGTCTCCCCTGGGAAGAGTCTGTCCCTCAATCTGCATTTCTAAAGAAGCCTATTACCGCAGTATCTCCTATCACTGGAGTTCCTGTTTAAACATCTGATTTCCAGTCAGACATGATTGGAAATCCATATGATCAGAGCATCCAAGTCTCTTGACGGGTCTGTCAATGTTTCAAATAATTAAGTCATTAAATCACAGTGTCCAAGTTAAAACAATAGCATTACAGAGCCAGGTTGGGGAACATTTCTTAGATGCACTCTGGACCGGGAGAGGGAGAGAACGCAAGGGAGACAAAGGGCAGAGCTTTTGCTTTTATGCCTGTGTTACAACAAAAAGCATACAGGCCCTGCCGAAGAGAGACAACTGAAATAATGAGCGGGGAAGAGAGATGAAGAAGCACACGAGGTTTGTGCTGTTAGCCAAGACCTGCTGATGCTGTACAGACAGACAATGTACAGACAGTTCTTCTGTGTCAGAAGTGCCCATAATGCTTTCATCTGAACATGATCCTGTCAACTAAAATATATTCTGCAGAGACTTCACCGAATGCCAGCTGAAAGGCCTTTGTTAAGGTTGGGATGCAGTCTGAGGGTGGGTGGGGGAGTATATCCTGGTTAGGGAACAAACCTTTTCCCAGCTCCTAGAAGGTTTCTTAGAAATAAGGATATTACAAGTAGTAGTAATTCTAGCTGACTCCATGGGAGAGATTCCTATTACAAATCAAAGGGGAGAAAAGATTCTTAACGTACATATTAAATTTAAATACAGACATTTGGAAAAAATTAATCTGCACCATTTAACCATGGAGCTTTACAAATTGGTGCTTACTGTTTACATAGGAGGCTTATACAGTCACGTCTCACAATGCAGTGGATATTGTATTTTAGCTTTTAACTCTGTTAGTATCTTTTCTCTGACACAGAGTGGTGGGGTCTGAAGAACACAGTGTAGATTACACTCAGAACAGGTTTCCTACGATGGTTTCTGGAACAGGGGAACAAACTCTTAAATTGAGAGCCAGAATAAAATATCTTTATCAGAGAAGGAATAGTCCAGGAGAAGTGAAGACAAAAAGGTGGCTTTAAGCTACCCCCTGCACCTTCCATATTCTTGGCTGCTCTAGGGGCCAATGTGGACCACTGAGGAAGTCAGAGTAGCCTCCAATGCAAAGCACTCCAGCCACTCACCACTTTGCATCCTCCATGCCCTTTCCGGCCACACAGCACTCCCTTGGCACACATGCACACTAGAGGCTGTGCAGGAATTTGGTATAAGGTCCCCTACAGTTCCCTGTACCACCCTTGTGCTGGGTGAATTTTCAGAGAGCTCTTTTCATCTCCTTCATGCTGCTACAGGGTCATAAAGTGGACTTCAGTGGGGTATAGAATCTTGCCCAGAATCTCCTGTGCAGACCCACCATACTATATTTGCAATTTTCACAGTACATCCTGAAATTAGGCTAGAGTGACCAGTTACGAATCAAAGTGGATTCTGTCAGCAGTTTGGGATTAAATAAAAGATGTGCTATCGCAAAATGATCAGAAAACCAAACCCCAGTCTTTTCTTTCATACGCCATAACACAGGCTGGAGGAAACGGAAAGTCAGCCAGCAACGCGATTCGTCCTGACAACAGAGAGGTACATCATTTATTGCCAGTCCTACAAGATAATCAATTAAGCCATTTTTGGCTACTCATAAATGTAATGCAGTAGATAACGTTCTGTACAAAAATAGAAAGTGAGACTCAAACGTCACTTGTCCCCAAGGCAATCCTAACAACTTTTGGCAATCTAATACCAATTGGATTTTAAAACCTTAATTAGCATCTAACAAAATCTGAGATGTCAACACACAAGAAAATATAATGAACATGCCAAAGACCCACACTTCCCCCATACTTTTATTTAAACAAAAAGTTGGCAAACTCTTGTCTAAAATGTCAAGTTTTCCTACCACATATTCCCTTTAAAAAGGCACTTTGGATAGGGCTGTCTGTAATGGCTGTCTCTCTGTAAATTTTGAGACTTGCATAGCTGGAATGTCAACTTGTCAGATGCACAAATCTCCACCATCAGTCAGAGTGATTAATATTTGAATAAATCCCCTATCTGTATATACACAGGGAAATATGTGCAAATGAGACATAGCAATGTAAGGGAGATTAAGAATCCAGTACAACATGAGATTAAAGATATTCCTTCTGCCTGGGGTTTGAGGTCAACATCACTTATTCTTGTTGATTTCTCACTGTGTACATGGGCAAAACTGTGATTCTTAACTTTATAAGGGTATTTCAAGATTTTTGGTTTACTTGACTTAAAAGAGCTGGCACAGGGCACTGAGTTTGTGTGTAGGTGTTTTTTGAGGGTGTTTTTTTTGTGTGTTTTTTTTTATTGGCATGAGTCCTCAGATTCAAACAACAAAAATATCAGACAGAGCTATTCCAGATTTAACTACTTTCATGGCAGATGGATTATATGGTCCAGAAAGAGCAATCGAAGGGACATCAGAGCGTGCCAGGTATGTCCAGCTGTGTTGGTGAACTAACTACATTTAAAATAGAAAAGTGTCAAGTCGGGAGTGCTACAGGAATATTCTAGGCATCGGAAGGCACTTTGGTCACCATACTCATTCAGTTGCTGGCCTGAATTGAGATTGCCAGCAAGGGTGCCGGTACTGGGTATATTCTGTGCAACATGGGATTCCTCTCCACTCAGAAGTGGCCTGAGGCCATCAAATAGCTAACAGATGGCAACAGCTTTCAGGTCACTATCAAGCCCAACCTAGGACATGTTTGAGTTCAGAAAGTTGTTCTGCTGACCCTTCTAAGCCTGATATATTTTAGACAAACAAGATGGCCCTCAATAGTGGATTGAAGTGAAGCCCTGAAGTTACTTTGAGAGTTTATTTTTAAAGTTTCCATCTGACACACCTTGTTAGCTAAAGAGAGATCTTCTGAGCCTAACATTCTGATGTGACTGCCTCTCTGAAACAAAGCCAAGACTAGGGATTCCAGGGAGACAAGACCAAACATTCAGCCACTGATGCAGCTACTAGTATTAATACCGTTGCCAGCCATTCACGAGACAAAAGCTGCAGCTCATCAGTCCAGATTAGTGGATCTGAATGTGCAGCAAAACAATCAGGATGTAATTGGTTCAGCAGCATAGAACTCAGCAATGTTAGCACTGATGGGAACCAGTACAAACTCTAAGGTAGACAGAAACAGCTGTCATTGAGGCACTAAAATTAACTCCCCATTAAGGTGAACGTGACTGGGTGTGTATGGTTAAAATCTTTTTAGTGCTATTGTTTCAGTCTCTCTTGCTGCAATCTCAAGCACACAATCTGTGCGTACGTTTTCTCTTTATAACCAGAGGGGCTATAAGTTTTACACTTTGCTAGTGAAAAATTAGATTTTGGTCAATACAAAATGTTCCAAGGAAAGATACTAAGGTTTCATGTTCAGCTACTGATTACATGAACCCAGCTACAACTGATTCTAATGAGAACTGTGTGTACATATAATCAATGGCAGAATTGGGCCCTGAAGCTGTGATTTCCATATATTTTCCACAGAATGGCTTTGCCCTTACACATCTAGTCACTAGGTTTTTTTATTTTCTTTAACTGGTTCCATTGCAATTCCTGGTTACTGGTAACACTGAGTCTGACAGGTACAAAACCTCACTAGACCAACAGAATAGCATCATGACTACTTCCTGAAATGGATAAGTACTGCATTTGAAAGGAAACAGGAACTTAAAACAGGAGCATCCTGTGCTGAAAGGCTGAGCCATAGTGAACATTTCCCCCCTAAAAAAGAAATGAAAATTATATCCACTCTGTCACTGAACTGTCTGACTATGATCCTGTTTGCTAAAAATACAGGTACAGCCAAACACAGATGCATTTACACCTAACCTAGTTACAAATTATATTATAACCATGATCAGTAGTAATCAGAGATCAACTTACCTGTAGGGACAGGCAGAAATGGCTAATTATATACAAAACCCCATTGTAAATTATTATTTTTCACTAGGAGTTACCTATCACTAACTTTTAGGCCCTATTGTCTATCTTTTAAAGTGTGATAGCATCAACATTTGGAAGCAATTGCTGTAGCATAGTTTCCTGGCTAGTGGTATTTTTCCCCCATCCATGATAGCCTAAACAGTACAAGATATAGGGTAAAATTTTCAAAAACATCTAAGTGATTTAGGAACTTAGGTTCCACTGAATTCAACAAGCCCTGGTCTACACTACAAACTTCTGTCGGTATAATTATGTCGCTCTGGGGTGTGGAAAATTCACACCCTGGAGCGATGCAGTTATCCTGACCGAACTCCCAGTGTAGACAGTGCTATGTTGATGGGAGGGCTTCTCCCATCAACAAAGCTACCACCTCTCAGGGAAGTTGTGAACCTATGCCAGCGGGAGAAGCTCTCGTCAGCATAGGTAGCATCTTTACTTAGCGCTAAAGAGGCAGACCTGCACCAGTGCAGCTGCAACACTGTAGGTGTAGACAACCCCTAAGCCATAGGCTCTTGAGTACCGAAGTCACTTTTGAAAATTTCACCCCATAATTTATATTTAGTCTACAGAAAAATACAGAATCACAGTCTCAAGAACTAAGCACAGAAATGCCACCCCGGAATCAAATCCCAGTTCTGATACTAACTTTCTAAGAGGCCATGGGCAAGTCACTTAACCTCTCCATCTGTGTAAAGGGGATCACAGTACTAGTACACAGAGGTTCTGAGAGGATTACGAATGCAGGTGAAAAGTGCAGTCTAAGTGATTGTGGAGCATGGAGAATGCCTAAAAAAAGGATAGGTTTCAGAGTCGCAGCCGTGTTAGTCTGTATCCGCAAAAAGAACAGGAGTACTTGTGGCACCTTAGAGTGCCACAAGTACTCCTGTTCTTTTTTTTAAAATGATGATAGTGAACGGTGTGTAAAATCATCATTTGAAATGGATCTTTGTAATGTAAGCAGCCATTTTACCTACCCCTACAAGACTCTCCGACTTCAAAACCTTTATGCTCTGATTTAGCATTTCCACACAAGATTTTTTTATGTGATTAACAGCTTTATTAATTTAACAGCTCCTTATTTAAGAGGATTCCACCAGATTACTTTTAGGATCTTGGATAGAAGGCACACAGCGTAATATATACAGGAAGGCAATATAAGCTCATCAGAACTTCACGCAGTACTTAATATAATTGAAGACACACACAATAAAAGTATTCTTCCTAAACTAATAAAACCATTAAAACGTCAGCTTCAACCCAGATGTATGATGTATAGCGTACGGCTGGCACAGAGTCAATTCAAATGGAATCTTACTGAATCTCCCTGATTTATTAAGTCTGACTGACTTGTTTCCCCACAGTACCCCCTCCTCATTTTTCAATGCTGTCTGCTTGCATACAGTCTCAGAAAGCATATAAACGGGCACGTGGCCAGATATTGTAGCACAAAGCAGACTCTTGTCAAACCATTTCCCCATTAGGCGCGCATAAACAATAATTGTTAAAAAAAATCCTCAAGATTCAACAGACTTTGGGGCATTTTGCTGTATTTGTCTAGATCTTTTTTTTTTTTTTTTTTTTTTTTTAAAACAAAACCCCATGTAACGTACAGCTATGTGGGAAAGGAACAGGGTGTGTTAGCAAACAGAGAATTTACCACAAACCAGGGGACAGACTGATTACTCAGCAAGCAGGAAGTCGGTGTCATAATCTGACTAACATTTCTGAAGTCACTCTGTAATGACTGCAATATCCAGAGCCAGAGATTGCTAAGATTGCTCTTAAAGAGGTAATGCTGAAAATATGAACAGCTAGTTTACAAGTTCATGGGAACTATGTGGCTTTTATTACTTGAAATACATTAAATCTGACTCGGATGGCAGCCTCCTTGCCCCCTCTTAAAACATGTATATAGATTCCAGACCCGATTTGGAGGGCATTACACCACCGGGACACAAAACTTAATTGCTTCATGACAAGCAATTGTTCTCCTCTGTAATACTTTTCACACAATGCAATGAACTCATATTTCCTTAGAAAAGAGAGGAGTTCAAGAGGGGCTTTACAATTTTTTTTCTACATTGTTAAAGATAATTTGACTGTAAGGAGACAAGCAAGCGCATTCTGGTCCACCCTCCCATCCTGGACATGTTGCCTTTCACTTAACTCTGTACTGAATTCCAGCAGGTCTGGTGAACAGGGCTAGGAGTTCGGAGACCCAGATTCAATTTCCAGCTCTGCCACTAACCTGTTGTGTGAACTTGGCCAAGTTGCTTCACCTCTCTGTGACTCTGTTACTCCTGCTGCCCTTTGTCTTTTCTGTTTAGGCTGTAAGCTCTTGGGCGAGGGACTGTCGCCCACGAAAGCTTATGCTCTAATAAATTTGTTAGTCTCTAAGGTGCCAAAGTACTCCTGTTCTTTTTGCGGATACAGACTAACACGGCTGCTACTCTGAAACCTCTCATGATTTGTTAATACAGCACCAAGCACAATGGCGCCTCTAAGTGTTGCTATCATAGACCTAAATTTATTCAGCTATCAACTCTCTCTCTGATTTTCTGAGGACTCCAGCCATATGAAATTTAGCTGCTACTCCTCTGATAGCAGCCTCACATTTCACTGTAAAAAGCCAACGTAAGTTACGTACAAGGTCATGTTTGTCTTCTAACCCAGCCCTGCGTGGCTTGTTCTAATGGACCCATACATTTTCTTGTTACCCATTTCACTCTCTCATATGCAATTCCTAAGGTCACTTTGACCAGACAGTGCCTGGCCATGGCGTGGGTTCACAGCGGAGGCTTTCTGCTAGCCTTGTGTGACGCTCCCACTGTCAGGCAGAATTTCAGTCCCTGCACACAGGAGACAACTCTCCCCCGACTCTGCTACGAGGCACATCGTGCCCCACGCTGGCTGGGGAGGAGGCAGAGCATGCTCCCTCCAGTCCCCTTTGTAGGATGGGAGCAGGCAGCACCCCATAGCTGTGGACTTGCTCTCTCTGCTCACTAGTGAGCAGGGCTCATCCCAGTGCTCTACCAGGGCCAGTACAGTTCTGTACCACTCCTTAGTCCAGGCTGTGCCTGAGGGTAGGTCTGCAGTGAAAACGCTGCAGCAGCACAGCCCTGTATCGACTGTAGCGCTTCAGTGACGAGCTTCTCCAGTCGCAAGAGGCGGTAGCTATATCAATGGGAGAAGCCCTCCTGTCAACATAGTGCTGTCTACACCTGGTGTTAGGTTGGTATAACTGCACTGCTCAGGGGTGTGGATTTTTCACACCCCTGAGCAACACAGTTATACCGACGTACGTTTATAGTGTAGGCACAATCTATCCCCTTTATATTTACTTCCTCTTCAGTAAATCTCAACAGCATCAGCAACCTCCTCCCTTCCCCCGCACCCTCAAACACAGGTACAAAAGAGCTCTCCTTCCAAAACTGCTGACATGGTGCATGTCTGATTCGTTGTAATCCTGTGGAAACCTTTTGCTTCCATGTTCTCAGATGACAAAACATTTCCAGTGCATTGCTTCTGCAATCGGGAGCCATGGAATGCCCCTTCAGCTGAGGCAGGAAACCGTTCCTGAGTATTTCTCATAGCTCCAACAAACCTCTGCTGGAATGGAAGTGGAGCACAACGCTATGTGCCACAATTGTTGCCAACTGCTACCACCGCTTCTTTCTTCATGTGAATTCCTCAGCATGCACTCCCATTGCTTTCTCAGCGTCTCACTGGTATCTGTTCATTGTGGGCTTTGCCTTTGCCCTCTCTTCTTGTCCTTCCCATTTCACAAGCACTACTCGTGTGTGAGGGGACAGACGCCTACCAAGCTTTGTATGCCAGCTTTCTACATTATTTTCAAACAATTTCCTAGTTTCCTTTTATGCCATTATGATTTCTTACTCAACTAGATATTAGGAAGTGTGAATTCACAGAGAAAGTACTGGGCTGTCTCCCTTGGGCATGATTATGCCTATTAATTAGCCTAGGATTAGAAATGAAGTTCAATTGGAACATTCTCCCTGCCCTCGAAATGGGAAAAGCTCCTCAAGGTCAAGTCTGATGCTCCTGTTGAGGCCAGATAAGATGGCAGTTTGCACAGCATTCTCTGTATGGTATCGTTCTCTCCATTAAGACATGCACAAAGGAAGCCATTTGCAGTTCATGAAAGCAAGTTGCACTGGTCCCACAAAACCTAAGAACTCTGCTACATATTTGAAAGGTGCCAGGACAAGACCCTCCTCCCTCAGTACCCAAAAGGGAAAGCTGAATTTTCCTCCTCTTTCCTGTTTATCTTACTACTAGCCACAGAATCCCTTCTTCCTCACATGGAAAGGCATATGGGGCAGGGAGCAGTCGATGTGGGGTGGTGAAATGGAGGTCACAAAATAGGACAACATACAAGACTAGCAAACGGGAAGAGACAAGTGCATTTCCCATAAGCTGGTATGATCCTGGCCAACAACATGTGTAACAGGCTTTGTGCAGGCTTGTAACTTGTTTCGGTAAACAACAGACGTTGTTCCAGAAGAGAAAAAAAATGTCCCTAATAATTAACTTTTCAAGTTTCTCTGTGGGAGTTTCTGACGATCCTGTGCTGCCATTTGGCATCTCTGCATGGGACTTGCTGGGCGTGATTCACCTCTCATTTTATGCTGTTCTTTATACCATTGCAACTTCATGGACTCCAATGGACTTACTCCCAGTTTACGCCCGTGTGAGCAAGAAGAGAATCAAACCCTCTGTCAGTCACTCATTCTTAAGTAAAGCTTATTTTTTAATTTGGTTAAGTTGTGTTCAGCACAGTTTCCCCATTAGAAGCCCTACAGCTGCTTCATCTCTAGGAGAATCAAGTGCTCCTTCAGAATTTTTATTGTGATGGGAGAAAAAGTGCCGACTGCAGAAGTTTAGGGGATGGTCTCTGCTCTGCAATCAAAACACTGCCAGCCCAGTATGAGAAGAAAAAACATGCATATGTATATATGTACATACACACAAAGGAACATGTATGTATATACACATACATAAAATTACAGCAGAATCACTCCTTTAATGCTTTTTTAACTGTTAAGTCACCTTTACAGAAATTTTAATTTTTACATTAAAGCCAAACAAGTTTACATGATTTTTTGTTTTGTTTTAAATATGCCCCTTTATCCCACCTGAGTGTTTATTCTCTTATGGAAAAGTCTTATAGGATTTAATAGAAAGTGATGACCTTCCTATAGGATTTTGGGCCACCCTATGGAATAATAGAGTATCTGTGCTATAGAGCTACAAACCAACCACATTTTCTATCAAATTCAATAGATTATTTTCTATATCAGTGCTTTTCAAAGCCGGTCCGCCGCTTGTTCAGGGAAAGCCCCTGGCGGTTTGGGCCGGTTTGTTTACCTGCCGCCTCCGCAGGTTCGGCCGATCGCGGCTCCCACTGGCCGCGGTTCGCCGCTCCAGGCCAATGGGGGCTGCGAGAAGGGCAGCCAGCACATCCCTCGGCCCGCGCCGCTTCCTGCAGCCCCCATTGGCCTGGAGTGGCGAACTGCGGCCAGTGGGAGCCGCGATCGGCCGAACCTGCGGACGCAGCAGGTAAACAAACCAGCCCGGACCACAAGGGCCTTTCCCTGAACAAGCGGCGTCCCGACTTTGAGAAGCACTGCTCTATAGAACCCTCTGAAATTTCCATCAGGAATTTTCCATTGGTGTTAACAGGAAGTGAGATAGCATTCACTCAAACAGGACCCTGGAAGAAGGAAGGCCCTACTCTGAAGACTGACCCTGCTCCCATTAAAGTCAATGGGAGTTTTGCCACAGACTTCAAAGTAGAGAGAAAGAATATTTCAGTGGTTAGCCTGGGACTCAGGAAACCCGAGTTCAATTCTCAGTTCCACCCTGGATCTTCTGTGTCACCTTGAGCAAGGGGTGTGTGTGTGTGTGTGTGTGTGTGTGTGTGCGTGTGAGAGAGAGAGAGAGAGAGAGAGAGAGAGAGCGTGCAATAAATGCACCACTGCCCTCTGCTGGATGGAATCAGAACTACTCAACTGTATCATGGGCCCCACATAGCCAACACCTAAAGGAGATTTTTCTTCAGCTCAAGCAATAGAGGCAGTGCTTTTGAAGCAGGAGAATTTGGATTCTATAGCTGTCATCACCATAACATGCCCAATTGCTGTGGTGTGCAGCTTCCCCATACCTCTCCTAATCTATTTTGAAGTGGAACGATTTTTCTATAAAGTCTCAGCTAATAAATGCTAAAGACGTGCTTCCATAGTATTTTTTGTAAGAACTAAGATTTACCCTGGTGTCCTTGGCCTAAGATTTCCTTCTACAACACTGGCTATGGCTCTCTAACCCAGAGATATTTGGGTGACGTTGTGTGTATATTTCGTGAAGCATTTCAAAGTCCTTGAGATGACAGCTGATATTTAAGAGTAGTTGTGTTGTGTGTGCAACAGACAAAAACCAATTAACTATTTATATTTTAAGAAACGTATTTAAAAGAAATGCTAGCGGTGCCAGGTGTGTACTTCTTGAAGCAAACTTATATTCACTGCCATGTGACCACTCAGTCTAAAAAAGTCACTACCGGGTCCTCATGGGCCAACTAGAGACAAGTGGTATAAGCTGAAAGGATGAGAAGGGAATTCCCTTCAGGCCCCATTTTGAAGGGGGAGGGGGGAGGAATTACTGTTTATACCAAGAAATGCAAGCTCATTCCACCCCACCCAAAAATTAAATAAATACAGAACAGTGGGAAATGATTGTTCTGTTCCTGTCTAGACCCAAGCAGATGAATGGATTAATCAGCTGATTTTGACTAAGCTGTGAACCATTCCAATCCTACCAGCAAAACAATGCCACTGATTAAGTGGTCTAAACACAACATATGTTTTTACTTTATAGTGGTGAGCTTCCACTGAGACCTATTTAAAACAGCTAATAATTCCTTATATGGCTACATTTCAGAGTTTTACTTTTGCTCCCAGCAAGCACACCCAGAAGGCCTTCATTCCCCACCCCACACTCACTCCCATGATTATTTACTGGCCATATTTTTTGGTGTATGCATTTATGGCACTGCAGTTTGGTTAGGGAATGAAAGTCAAAACCTACATTCATAACAAGAAAGCTGACAACCCCTTGACATGGTCAATGCATCTCATTTGATTAGGACAAATCTTCCCCATATGTGTTCTTTGAAACCGTAAGGTCGCTCCCAGAAGCCAAGGTCAAACGGAGCTGAGGGGTGAAAACATTATCTACTGTCTGTGTATATCTAAGAACTGGAAACTGGTCTGAGGGGCTGTTATACACAACTATAATCCTGACACCAACAAGAGGAAGAAGCAACTCATCTGAACAGTTTAAGATACTCAACTGTGTTTCCGTTGAAACGTGTTTCGTTACAATTACAAACTGAACTCAGATAAATCTATCAGGATTAGATACAGAAGTGACCTTATCACATTTAACCAGCCATTAGTGCTAGCTTTTTTAAATACAGGGCCAGTGACAAGACTAGCAAAGCCAGTGCTGGAGTCTACTGAGGCAGAGAATGTGCTGACTTTTTGTTGGGCTTATTGTTGTACACACTACATAAGCCTAAAAGGGTCAAATAGGTCCATTCCTTCACATGTTTGTTCCTTTTAAACACTTAAGAAACTGAATAGAATCAGGACAAAAGGTGAGAGAGAAAACACATGCACACTTAAAATAAACTTACTACAGTAACCTTACTTTCAAGTACCTCTCTTCTAATCTTAACCTGTAGGTATCCACATTTCCTAAACTACTTAAGAAGGGAAGACAGGGGGTGGGAGGGTATAGCAACACATCAGAGAGCCATTACGCTAAAGCAAAATGTTTTGATTTTATAAGAATCCCTTGTAAACAGAAAAATCAAAACTATTCTGGGATAGCTGACTTACAAAATCATGTTAACTTTAGCCTATACTGGAAACCTCAGGGCTGTAGAACATCTGTGTTGATTTAGGTATCAGTGAGAATAAACGTCTTCTCTACGTAGCAACGTTCCAGAAACAAAACCACAAGAAAGCAGGAGGAAAAACCCTGATACCTTGGATCGGATTCTGATCTCAGTTGCATAGGCATAGATGTGAAGGAAACTCCACTGCCTTCAGAGAAGGAACAGTACTCCAGATTTACCCAAGTGTAATAGATTAGAATCTGGCTCTTATCTCCAGCTGAATGTGTGAGAGAGACATGTTAAAAGAGAACTGGAAAGAACTAGTCTCAGGGGAAAGCCCATCGACCAAGGAAAACCATACCAGAATAAAAGAACAGTGTCTCAAGTGAAACTGAGCCATAATCTTTGCAGTGTGAACACACATGGACATTATACAGGGTAGGACTGCTAACACACAGCCAAGAGCAAGTTCTAAAACAGCCCAATTTTAGGATGGGACTCCTTTTAAAAATATTCTGTATTCTCCAGAACCTGAATTATTAGTTTCCATATGTGATAAAGTTTCAGCACAGTACATGGGACCTTTCAATCCAATCAAATCCTCTTCGCATTCAGTATATTTCCAAGAAGAAACTACATCATTCAATGCACTTCTAAGAAACTGCCATACATATTCAGCCAGAATACTGCTAGAACTTTAAAGGCTAATATTCCTGATAATTCTGCTACTTTAAGTTAATGTTCCTGAAATTTTGCTTATTACAAATTGGTTGTTCTCAACAGAGAAAAGACCTTTTAGAGATAGGAACAATTGAAAACACATAAATGCCAGATAGTAAGGAGCACATTAGGAAGTTTCAGGAGCACTTGGTGTTCAGTACTCAAAGCTAATTTTTAATATTATGTACATCAAAATGATTCTATTGATTTTTTTATGTAGCTAATTTAACTCCAATTGATACAAAAAACGAGGGAATTCCATAAAGCTGAAAGCTCTCCCCATTATATTCAGCACCAGCAATGTGAAAAGTTCACATTATAAAGCATATCTCAGCATGTCTAAAACTGTGACTTGAATTTGAAACTAAAGATTTTAATTAAAATTGACATCTCTGAGCTGACTGCTGTAGACAGCCATCTTGCTGAAGTGACAACCTTTATGACAGAAGCAGTAAGGGAGCCAAGAGTAAGAAAGGATAAAGCAATAGTAATTGTATAATGGTTTACATCTTCAAAGCCCTTCATCAAATTAACTAATTAATCCTCAAAATGCCCCTGAGAGGCAGGTAAGGACTGTTATCCCGTTTTGTAACTAGGGAAAACAGACACCCATCTGATTTACACTGATGTAAATCCACAGCAACTCTAGTGATCTCAGCGAAGTTACTCCTGATTTACAGCAGTACAAAAGGAGGTTTAAGTGAATTGTCCAAGGACACAGTGAATTGGAAGCAAGAATTCATGGCTCCAAGGCTCAGTATGTTAGACCACATTGTTTCTGTTTAATAGAGAAATACACAGTAATTTTCCTCTTCACATAGTTAGCCTCATGTCAGATACCTGGAGGTTAATCAGCATCCATCTGCAAGTGCCACAGACTCCTCCAGTGAATGAGCATGGAATCCCCATCGGAGATGGCCGCGGCTGCTGCTGCTGCACATAATGATTCTCTACTGGTGCTGACAGTGGCAGAGTGAATCTGGCATAACTCACTACATCTACAGCAGTGGATCAAATTTGAAAGCACTTTACCCAAATAATAACCTACAAAGAACAGTTGCTTATGTCACAAGCCCTCTGAGACATGAACAAGCTCAGTACTGTAACCCTCTTCCTGCTTCTGTAGATTTTGGAAGAATTTTGGGGAACAAGAAGGTAAGACACTGTGGTTTCCTCTTCTCGCAAATACAAGCCATTTTCCACACTCTACTTCCCTCATTTAAAGAAGCATACAACCCTTATTTTTCAAAACAAAAACAAAAAAACCCCCCAGAAACCTGAAGTAATCTACTCTCATGGCCTAAATGCCATAGTTTACAATGAATGGTGTTATTACCAAAGTGGCATTAGACCATTATCATAGTATATTATAAGACATGTAGAATAAGAGTCCCCTGAGTTTGACTCATCCACTTCCAGAAATTACTCCTCAGAGAATTTTGCATCACTGCGCATGCGCAGAATTCATGTGCCAAGCAGATTTCTTTGCTTCCCCACAGAAAAATGACTTCTAATGGGAAAGCAAAGAGAAGCCGCAAGAGCGGTCACACGCCCCTCCCCAGCAGCACAGGCAGGTCAGTTTGGGCTTCTGGAGGAGCCGGCAGAGACGTAAATCACCGCCGGGAGGGGAGGGGAGCTGAGCATTTGTACATGTGAGAGAGAGACACACACACACTGTCGCACTTGCTCACTACTGAGGCATGCTTAGCATGGAGGGGCAGGGCTTTGGGGTGTTTCTGAGGAGGTAGGCATGTGAAGACTCTGTCCCCGCAGACAGACCTGAATGTAGCAGCCTGCCTGCTTAGTAAATTGTTCCCATTGTCTTTGTGAATTCTCCCAAGAGTATAAAACAGGTGTAAAAGTTTTAAGGCTCTTTTACATTGCCAGAGTGGTGTAAAGGACAGTATGGCCATATAAATGCTTATAGTGCTATAGTGATTAGAACTGGTCTAAATTTTTGGACTGAAAAAATGTGCTCCATGAACTATTTGCTATTGACCTTTCTGGTGATGGACAGTAGCCAATATAAATTGATTTCCCAGTCATCACTTGCTCTTCAGTTGCCTATGATGCAACACTGAGCATATTGTTGACTAATAACTAGAAATAAAGGGTCAAACCAAGCTACATTGCTATTAGATAAGAGGGCTTGAGGATTTCCTCCAATGCTCATCACTCCTATTCTCCATCCATTGTACTGTAGTTTAAATAAATTACCTAAATAAATGAAACCAACGTTATTACATTGCGTTATATTGACAAATAAAATATGCAGAATTTTAAAAGATAGTGTGCAGCATTTTTAAATTTTTGGTGCAGAATTCCCCCAGGAGTAAGAAATGGAGATCAGCAAGTTCTTCTAAGAAAGAGGCAGTGACGTCTGGTGAGCAGGGCATAATGCTGGAAGTCAGGTGACCTGGCTTCACTAATGAACTTGGGCAAGTCTACTTACTTCAGTGCACCACAACTACACCATCTAGAAACAGACATATGCACCCATCTTTGTAAAGCCAACAGCAATCAAGAAGAGAAAAGGGGTTAGTTAAGTCCTTGCTGTTATTGTTGTTGTTAATAATAAAATGCTGCCTTCAAGAATTCTGCCTTAACTACTCTGTACTTACTTTTGCATCAGGAGCTCTGCAGAGAAAGACACTAATTAGCTTTGACTAATTCATGAAGGAAAAAGACCTAATTAGCAACCCTCCAAACTTTGAGTGACCTCTCTCCCTGATGCTCATTGTGGCAGCCCATCGGCATCCATAAATTCTTTCCTCCCCGACAAAAGAAAGGATGATGGATAACAAAAGGGTAAACTGAAATGGCAGATGAGGGTCAAAACATAAGCTTCACTTGGTAGCACCCTGCTGCCTGAATAAATGGGGAAAGATTGGTTGAATGTATAGAAACTAAGGTACTAAATACAGTTGGCCCTTAACCCAATTTTCTCTCTCTCTTCTGGACAGGCTCAATTTTTCTCAACATATATCATAGAATTTAAGTCCAGAAGGGACCACCAGATGATCTAGTCCAGGGGTAGGCAACCTGCGGCACACGAGTTGATTTTCAGTGGCACTCACACTGTCTGGGTCCTGGCTACCGGTCAGGGGGGTTCTGCATTTTAATTTAATTTTAAATGAAGCTTCTTAAACATTTTAAAAATCATATTTACTTTACATACAACAATAGTTTAGTTATATATTATAGACTTCTAGAAAGAGACCTTCTAAAAACATTAAAATGTATTACTGGCACGCGAAACCTTAAATTAGAGTGAATAAATGAAGACTCGGCACATCACTTCTGAAAGGTTGCCGACCCCTGATTCTGACCTCCTGAGTATCACTAAACCTAATCAATCCCAGCTCTCTTAGAAGCTCCGTAAGCCCCACCAGTTCGCGATGCACTACAATTACAATGCCCATGGATTGCTACATGTTCACCTCCGTCATAGTTGTTCCAGCTGTATTGTGCACACCCTTGCCCTAGAGTCAGGCAAGTAAAGGACTAGTGGGAAGAGTTGGGGGGATGGAGGGAAAGCTCAGGCTAAAGTAGATTTCCAGTTCTACTCCTCACTCGTGGAAAAGACTTTAGCTGCATACTTGTCTATAAAATGTGATCCTCGTTTAGTGGAATTTGACCAAGAGGCTCACGTACTCCATCCAAGCTTGATCATCATTAAGGGTTTCATTTTTTTTAGAGGAGAATTCAGTGTTTTAAAATTACACTGAGACATAAATGAATGCTGCAAATACCCATCTCAACTTTAGGATAAAAGCTAAAAGTTTATCTTGGCATAAAAGATACAAGCTGTATTTTACTGAAACCTACACAGTAAAAATGATTTATTCTTGGATTCAAAATGGTATAGCACTGTGCATTGGCCAACACTGGTATAGTAATAATAGAGAGATCATATAGACTGATTACTGTCCAATTAAACATTTGGAATGGAATTAATTCTTTCTACCCAAATACTTCTTTTTCTTTGTAGAATTAAACTAGCAATCTGTAGTAACTCTTCATTTCCTGGCCCAATATGAAATCAAGATTATGAAGAAATGTCTATATTTAGAAAACTTTAGCCAAATGAGTGCCATTTAAAATAAAATACTTGATTAAAACCTAGTGTACTGCTCTGATCATTTACTCAATAAAATAACATTACCCAAACCAAACTGAAATTCACACAGAAAATATATTTAAGTTAAAAAATACACATGGACTATGACTTATTCTATGATACATAATATCTATTTAAAAAATTGCTATGGAGCACCATCCCTTCTACTGGTATGCAATATATCCAATAATTCCTCGTCTGCTCCAATTTTTTTTTCTTTTTCAAGGTGCAGTCAACTTATAAGTCACTTCTTAAAATTGCATTTCTGTATTTAGATAGATAGATATAAACTGCTATTCTGAGGACTACAGCTGCAATTACTACAAATGAAAGAAATTAAAGGAAACTATTTTTCTCTATTTCTCTGTTAACTTTGTGCATAGTCAGTTGCACTGATTCACTTGTATCAGTCATTTTCCCCCTGTTACCTTTGTATTGTTTTCTTTCATATAGCAACAAGAGAAAAGAGGATGGAAATCCTCACACAGGAAAATGTGATCTACTCTTGAATATACAGGAACATACTCCATTGGGAAGAGCTAACTAAGGAATTTACCTCAGACAAGAATTCAGATCTCTTGACTCAGCTCAAATTCATAGCCATTGGCCCATGCTGCCTCCCCAGTTTACTGTTTATATTTAAATATTTACATTAAATAAAATTCAGAGACTGCAGTCAGGATCAGGGCCATGTTGTGTTAGGCGATATTCAAGTATATAGGAAGACACAGACCCTGCCCCTTCGGAGTTAACAATTTTAAAATGCTATTCCTTACCACTTAAGAGTGATGGATGACAGCACTAGCAGACTGCATGCTGGGATATGTCAGCAGAGCAAGAATGAATTGATAGGGATGCACTTCTTCAGACGTGCAAAAGTTTCAACCCTGGTATGCACCGAGAAGTTCAGCTGCTTATCTGAACTCCCCAAATCATCTTAACTCTCTGAAGTCAGCCAGACCTGAACTGAACCATTTAGACATAGACTGAGCTGATCAGAAATAGTAAGTGAAGAAATGTTCAGAAGTTCTAAAAAGAGTTGATATCAGAAAATTCCCCAGAAAGGTTTATTTGGGGGGCAGCTTTCATTTTGTCCAAACCAGTTTACCCACTTCAAGATTGGGCAAACACTGCAGCAGAGACTATTATGATCAGATATCACGTGTTCTATCAAAAAGTATATAGCTGCTTGCTTAAAACAAAAAAAGGTCTAGCAATTTATATAGCCTGTGTGTTTATTATGTTTGCACAGGTCCTAGCACAGTGGGGATCCTGACCTATGACTGTGCTACCAAGATACAAATAATCAGTAATAATAATCTCAGTGAAATAAATTACATACTTAACGCCTCTTCATACTATGTAGAAGACAATGGCTATATATTTGACAACAGGCCTTCATTGCATCTGCTTATTATTTACAAATTTTATTTGTTGTCAAGGTTCTTGATGCTAATTTTCTTTCAGATTCTTAGTTAAATGTACTGAAGCAACACCTGGAAAATTCTCGTCTAAGATCTCGTGCCTCAGTTCCCTTATACTAGTGAGCCTGGAAGAGCAGTGAACCCTGCTTCATATTTTTTGCTCCCAAGAAATCTGTATGGAACCTGTTATTTGGTCCAAACAATGATGAACCTCAAAAAATTGTTATAACATTTTCACTACTCTAGATGTTAGTTCTGCATTGCATTCAAAGCCAGTGGTACAGCGCCCACACTGGCACCATGCAAGGGCATTGATTCAGCAGTGGCTTGAGGGAAGAGTGCCAGCTACTGAATCACTAATACCACTTCCTACAGCACCTGATTTCCTGCAGCTAGTCTGGAAGAAAAGTTTAGGAATTAAACACAAGAGAGATGGAGAGAAATTCAAGAATACCTAAAGCATTCAGCCAGGTGGATGGAATAAGTCCAGAACAACTTAAGAAGCTCCAAGTCGGGGGGAGCAGGTGGGGGGGGGCGGGAGGCGGGTGGAACAAGATGAACACTTGGGCATATTGTTTGGTCAAAACTCCATTTAGTATGCATGTCAGATGAAAGACAAGCCTATACTATGGCTCAAGAAAAGAGACTACATTTCCAGTAAATATGGAACCTATTTATATTCAGGAAAAGCTTCCTTACTGTGTGCAGGTGACTTTTTAAAAATTATATTCTATGTACACATATAAAGGTGAAGATTAAATTCAGAGTTTACAACCTGTTCATGATTACCATTTAACTTCAATCAAAATGTGAAGATATTTCCATTAATAATACTGGACAGCATGACAACCCTGAGAATTGCTTAGAATGGCTTTAAATGCTGTAGGATAAAAAGGATGAAGCTAGGCATTATCTGAGTTCTCAAATATTTTCCCAAAGAATATCTGAAAAAAATCATAGAATCATAGAATATCAGGATTGGAAGGGACCTCAGGAGGTCATCTAGTCCAACCCCCTGCTCAAAGCAGGACCAATTCCCAACTAAATCATCCCAGCCAGGGCTTTGTCAAGCCGGGCCTTAAAAACCTCCAAGGAAGGAGATTCCACCACCTCCCTAGGTAACGCATTCCAGTGCTCCACCACCCTCCTAGTGAAATAGTGTTTCCTAATATCCAGCCTAGACCCCCCCCACCCCACTGCAACTTGAGACCATTGCTCCTTGTTCTGTCATCTGCCACCACTGAGAACAGCCGAGCTCCATCCTCTTTGGAACCCCCCTTCAGGTAGTTGAAAGCAGCTATCAAATCCCACCTCATTCTTCTCTTCTGGAGACTAAACAATCCCAGTTCTCTCAGCCTCTCCTCATAAGTCATGTGCTCCAGCCCCCTAATCATTTTTGTTGCCCTCCGCTGGACTCTTTCCAATTTTTCCACATCCTTCTTGTAGTGTGGGGCCCAAAACTGGACACAGTACTCCAGATGAGGCCTCACCAATGTCGAATAAAGGGGAACGATCACGTTCCTCGATCTGCTGGCAATGCCCCTACTTATACAGCCCAAAATGCCGTTAGCCTTCTTGGCAACAAGAGCACACTGTTGACTCGTATCCAGCTTCTCGTCCACTGTGACCCCTAGGTCCTTGTCTGCAGATCTGCTACCTAGCCATTCGGTCCCTAGTCTGTAGCAGTGCATGGGATTCTTCTGTCCTAAGTGCAGGACTCTGCACTTGTCCTTGTTAAACCTCATCAGGTTTTTTTTGGCCCAATCCTCTAATTTGTCTAGGTCCCTCTGTAACCGATCCCTACCCTCCAGTGTATCTACCATGCCTCCCAGTTTAGTGTCATCTGCAAACTTGCTGAGAGTGCAGTCCA
Source organism: Terrapene triunguis (assembly GCF_002925995.2). Classification (NCBI taxonomy): domain Eukaryota; kingdom Metazoa; phylum Chordata; order Testudines; family Emydidae; genus Terrapene; species Terrapene triunguis. The sequence goes on from NW_020664409.1 coordinate 90,120,310, forward strand.
CACCATCCTCCAGATCATTAATAAAGTTATTAAACAAAACCGGCCCCAGGACCGACCCTTGGGGCACACCGCTTGAAACCGGCTGCCAACTAGACATGGAGCCATTGATCACTACCCGTTGAGCCCGACGATCTAGCCAGCTTTCTATCCACCTTACAGTCCATTCATCCAGCCCATACTTCTTTAACTTGGCGGCAAGAATACTGTGGGAGACCGTATCAAAAGCTTTGCTAAAGTCAAGGAATAACACATCCACTGCTTTCCCCTCATCCACAGAGCCAGTTATCTCATCATAGAAGGCAATTAGGTTAGTCAGGCACGACTTCCCCTTGGTGAATCCATGCGGACTGTTCCTGATCACTTTCCTCTCCTCTAAGTGTTTCATAATTGATTCCTTGAGGACCTGCTCCATGATTTTTCCAGGGACTGAGGTGAGGCTGACTGGCCTGTAGTTCCCGAATCCTCCTTCTTCCCTTTTTTAAAGGTGGGGATGGTCATCGAGTCCAGCCCCTTGCCTTCACCAGCAGGACCAAGTACTGATTTTGCCCCAGATTCCTAAGTGGCCCCCTCAAGGATTGAACTCACAACCCTGGGTTTAGTAGGCCAATGCTCAAACCACTGAGCTATCCCCTCCCAAATATTTGGACTATGTTCTATAGTCAACATCAATGCAATCAGCACATCTGAGATGGTGCCACATGGAAGATGCCAAATTGAGGATGGTTCCTCCTGTACTTTACCTAGACTTTTCAGGGGTATTTGGAGAACTTCTCTCCCCATCCTCCATCATGGAGTAGCACTGTTCAGGAGGGGCCTGACTCTGCACCCACTGACTTGAGTGATGCAAGTTGAGACATTACGTCAGCTTTTGCTAATTTGCCCAACAGCATTTTTAGATTAGGTTAGGCATTAGGAAACAGTTTCTAATTATAAGGATAGTTAAGCACTGGAACATATTACCTAGGGAGGCTGTAGACTCCCCACCATTGTAGGTAAAAAAGTCTAGTAGTGGGGTCAGAAGACAAGGGGCATCGCCCTCTCAGGATTTTTGCAATTTGAATTTCTTATGTGTTCTTAAACCAATAAAAACTGCTTCTTAGAGTCCTCCGAATACGTGTATTTGCCCATTTGAAACCTGGCCATTAATCCATCACAGATGGCAGCACAGGCTCTACTATGTACAATGTTTCAGTAGGGAGGGAGTTTGTTTTAATTTGTGTTGGTTACACTGAGGAGTGAAGTAATTTGCTTTAGATTGTTGGCCATGGGCAGTTGCAGAGGTAACTGGGCCACTCCCTCATCTAATCCAGGAATTGAAAACCCCTTTTATGAGTATAATCTTTTACTAATAAATCTTCAGAGGAGTGTTGGCATGCCCAAACAAATACAGGAAATGAGATTTAGCAACTAACATGGTGTTCAAGGCCAGTGTGTAGTTAAAATCCATTCAAATACTAAGTACACATAATTTCATACATATAAATGGAATTTATGCAATTCAAGGGACACAGTCAACTTTAAAATCAAAATTTCACTTGCCTGAGTCTCCTTGCCAACTTTTTTAGTTTTACTATCACATTTTCCTATTTTTGAGAACTTGCTTCCTGTTGCTTTATGCAAGACCCAGGCAAACAGGGAAAACTGATTAGAGAGGGGGAAAAACAGAACTGACTGACGCATACATGAAGTAAACAGCCTGAGAGAGAGAACTTTTTTGTCTAATCCCTTTTAGTTATGGTATCTTAAAATTGTTATTGTAATAATAGTAGAAAAGATAGGTCATACCCCAAATCACAGAAATGTGATTTTTGAGTTGACAGCGTTCCTGTAAAATCGTATCTCAGGGTGGACTTACTAAGTTTTAAGGAAGGGAGACCGATGGGTTAAAAACATTTAATTTAAAAGCAATGTGAATTCTCTTACATGGGTTGCAAATAAGTTAGATTATTGAAATTGAAGGCATTTTGCAAATTTGGATGCAAATTCGCAACTGCCCCCAGGTTTATCCTGGGTACAACTGATAGGAGAAAGCCAAAGTTAAAACTCACTGCTCCTCAGTGCTGTTTTAAGATGTGTTGGCTGGCTATGGATCTCAAGGGACCATCTAACAAGCCAAGGATAGCCAGAGAGTAGCATGTCCATTTGCCCTTTCTGTTTGTCCTTGACAAACCCGTATGCTGGCTGTTTCAAAACAGACTGACATAGAAGTTAGCTGTACCTGCTTTTTTGTGGTGTGCTTGCATTGTCCCTAGCACAGTTGGGTTCAGGTCCATGACTGGAGCTTCTAGAAACAATAACCATAATAACGATCATATTGGTTTCCACTTTCTTTGTCTGGGTGGAGTGGGGCAAAGGCAGAGGAGTGGACCAGAGAATCTGGCCCTTATTATTTTACCATTTGCAGGTCACCTTTAATTACAGTGTGGCTGTTAATGAGTCTGCTTTTTGTAATTTTCTTTTCATAGTTTTCTGAGCCCTATTCTTGAAAGACCCATATGGTGTGCTATGATTTAATCAGCTATAGTTTGAACTTCCCAAGATGTGTTAATGATCATTGCTGCACTAGGGCAACTGAAAAAGCAAAGTGTTTTTCATTTGGGCGCGTTGAGGATTTGTTTAAAAAAAATCTTAGTATCATTAGGATCTAAACAAGATATAGTGCATAATAATTATGCATGAAATAAAATATTCCCTATTGTTTAAATATCTAGTTTTTGGATAATATTGCAATGTCTTGACAGAAAATTGGCTGGCTAGTTGCAGTGAAGTTCCTTGTTTCAGTTGGCAAATTAACTACACGTTTTTTTAAAAGAGGGTTGTGGGGAGATTGGGATGGAAACAATAATTCTTTCCAGGTAGGAGTTATTTAATCATTGAGATAAATAAATATGTCACCTGACTTTTTAAAAATATTGATTAAAAGCTTCAACCTCATTTGAAAATTTGTGCAAGTACAGTTATGAATGAAAATTTATAATTAATTTAATTATAAACACTGGGGGGGAGAAGGAGAGGGTTATATAACTTATTTCAATGTCCCTATAAATTGGGTAACTTATATGAATTTTACAAATTGATATACGCAAAGAACAAAATATTTTAATTGTTTTGTTACAAATTCTTCCCAAATATGATTTTTTTCTATTCCCTTTTGCTCTTAAACAAAAAAGAGCAAAATTTTCAAAAATGGCTAGTGGTTGTGGGTGCTGCAGTCTTTGGGTGCCCAACTCTAAGACATCTTAAGGCAGGCTGATTTTCAAGAGTGCTCAGCACACATCTCCTGAAAAGCATGTCTTTTTAAAATGTGTGAAGTTGGGCACCCAAATCACTAATCCCTTTTGGAAAATGAAGGCCAAAAGCTTATTTATATTATGAGATATTCTTACTTTATAATAAATGCATTAATCTCAGCCTTTCTATGCTCCACCTTGTATTAATGCAAATTTTCCTTGCAGGCCAGTATTTCTAGTCTTATTGACCTCAATTCTGCAAATACATATGCAGCTATTGACACATGCAGAAGGTTAAAACACATGCATAAATGCCGGATCAAGGTCATGAACTATAGAGTATTTTTGAGAAGATTCTATCCTTCTATGCCCCTTAAATGTTCAAGGTGTTTGGATCCAGGAATTTTGTTCAGAGCAATCTCTGTAAAATACACTCTCTCCCATGTCAAGACATGTCCAGATATTTTCGCAATTAATTAGGAATTTGCAAGTGATCATAAGATGAGTATTCTGGCAACTGAGGTACATCCAAATAAGTACTATACCAATTTAGGATTTAATACGTTATGCTTCTATAGTGCCTTTCATCAGATGATCTCTATGTGCTTTTCTTAACATTAAATTAAGCTTCAGAACATCCTATGAGGTATTATCTCCATTTTACAGATAGAGAAACTTGGATGCAGAGAAGTTAAGTGACTTGCCTGAGGTCACACAGAAAGTCTCTGGCAGAGCCATGATCTTCCCAAATCTTCTGAATCCTAAACCTGTGCTTTAAACTACAAGACTATACTGAGGGGAGTTTACAGCAACTGTTAGTGCTGCAAATAGCTGGTGGATACACTATAAGCAAAAGATATTCACGGATAAACTCTCTCACTTGCTCCTAGACGTTATTTACAGACTGCAACTTCTAACAAAAACTTATGCACTGCAGTCATATTTTACCTACATGCTTATTCTAATTGCGTATTGAACACTATTGAGTGGCTAATTAAGAGTCTTCGAGGGACTATGGCTGTTTGTTGGTTTAATTTCGTTTTGGAATGCGTGCTTGCATAAATGCCATAGAAGAAAAAGTCTAGAGGCCAAAAACATCCCTAATATTAAAGTATTTTACATTCTGTGAAGTTGCTCCCTTAGGGTTTCAATTCATCTCAACTAGTTGAAAATCCAAGTTAGAAATCCCCTCAGTGCCTAGCAGAAATATGACCCTTTCCTTGTCCAGGCACGCAGAGAAGTGATGAATCAGACTTTCCCAAGAAAATGCTGCAAGTCTCCTTTTCCTAATGGGTGTTGCAGGCTGAATAACTGAGGTTTTCCATCAGTGGTCACAAAGTATAACCCTCTTTAACAGCACATATTTTTTTATGTCAAAGAAAGCGAGAGGCATGGTCTGGATCTGATCGAGGTTATCTAGTGCTATCTTGGACAGCACATAAAAAAACCCTACAGGTTTTTAAAGAGCACTTTGCTTCTCTCCATCCCCCTATTTCAATGTGACTATTGACACAGTGCCAGAGGGTTTCAATTTGCTTGCAGTAATCCCAGTCTATTCTCTACTGTTCACTAAGGAGCATTGAGACACACAGTGCACATTGAAAAATATCTGTGAAGACTGCCAGACACTACTTCCTATTACCTGCAGCACATACCAATGTACCTATCTGCTTAGGGCTTTACAAGACAGTTTAACTAGGGTTTCTAAGGGACATTAGCAAACATTACTCTTTATCATTTCAGTAACAAGGTCTTAAGGACTAGATCCATGGAGCAGAGCTACCCAGGAAAGTCCCCAAAACCTGCTTCTTCCTTTAAAGTGAAGATGGGCCAGAGCCACATGGTCATGCCCTTTGGAGAGGTGGCAGGATCTGGTCCTAGGGACAGCAGGATTTGGCCCTTTTAGAGATGTTAAAGAAAGTATGTGTCAGCCCACTTGTATCAACCTTGGACAGCCTGTTTCATTGAGGGTTTTGTTTAAGTCCTCACTTGGTTTCCATATTTCACCAAGACTGAGCCAGGGAAAACAACAAACAACAGCTGAGCACTTTCCAGGTTCCGAAGGCAATCAATCCTCACAACAATCCTGCGAGGTTTATCATTGTCCCCGTTTTACAGAAGGAAAAACTAAGACCGAAAGGCAAAGTGACCACCCACGGCCCACAGCAAGTCAGTGGCTGTCAAGATTAGAACGTAGGCCCTCCTGACTCACCACCTTTACACCCATTCCTCCAGACCACGCTCCATCCAAACTTCAACAGCTCAAGCTCTTATACAGGCTTTTACACCAGTTAACAGACTCAGTGAAATCCTGGTGCCATTTAACTTAATGGCAAAACTCCCATAGACATTAATGGGGCCAGGATTTTACTTTCGATTATCTGAAGCACTGCCAGTCATGGGGAGGATGGAGAAATGGCATTTTCCATTCCATACACACAGTAACACTATACAACTAGCTTAGGACAGGAAGTGATAGAAAATCCTGTACCCAGCTGAGAAAGAGATAAAATTTACACACAACCAGGGCACTAGGTTTTTTTCCTCAGAACATTCAATTGTTTTAAAAAGTGGGCAGAAAATAGCAGCCTGAATGGTGATACTTCATTTTTAAAACGTGAGAATAAAGTAAAAAAAAATGGCCTACATGCAGTCTGATTTACTCAAACCTGGCTGTTAAAGCTCTCCCCAAGCCCAAGAGGAAGGTGCAGAACAGAAAGCCAACTCCCTCCCTCCCTCTATCTTGCCTTGCAGTCAGGCAGGGTACTTTGAACTTTGCCTGAAGCATAAGTTTTGCTAGAACATATGCTTCAGAGCACATTAAAAACAGGTGGAGGGGTGAGGGAAAAACATCTCCCAATCATACCCTTGCTTATAGTGGTTCTTTATATTAGGAGTCTGATTTTTCCAGTTCGCTCCATTTTAACTGTACTTGATCACTCGTTTGTTGTTTCTTCAAAATGCTTTAAAGTTCTGTACACAAAACTCTATAAAATTAGGATTAAAGAACAAACGTTAGACATAATAGAAGTAAAAGTACAGTACAGTCTATGGGCTGTACAATTGTTAGCTGCTAATCAATAGTATACAGGTAACAATATTACGGAAGTTTTGTATCAAACTGGGCAAGCCATTATAATATGAAACAGATTTACAATCTTGCAAACAAACATTTTCCATTGTGCTGCTCCCATCTCTTGCTTTGAGCAGATGCTAAACAGACTCTTTTCATCTTCCTAGAGGTGGGTAATAGAATCAAAGAGTGCTGCAGGGAAGTATGCATCCAAATCATTGTTTATTTGGATCACTATAATCCAGCCTGATTTATACAAAAAGAAGGATCCCCATTTAAGCAGACTTGTTTCAGGTCATTTCTATTTCACACTTGCACCAGTTCTCCCAGAGCTCCATGAGTTAACGCAGATGTTTAAGAGATGAATCAAGAGCAGAGACTTAATATAAAGTTTGCAGACACAAACCAAAAAGTAACACAGCTGTAATGCACAGCCCCCCACTGTGCAAATGACTCCAGCTTCCTGTCTAAAATAGCTCGAAGTATTTTATTAATTCAGAGCAGGTCAAAGTTTCACATCAACATCCACTGGTTTCAAGATGGTCTGTGCTGAATTTCACAAGATCACTGGATATAGTAACAGACTATCAAATTATCTGTCTGAGGAACATTCTCCATGTGGCTGACATAACCATGATATTAAGGGGGGGGGGGGGGGAAGAGAGGAGAACTAAGGGTATGTCTACACTACGAGGGTAATTCGATTTTACTTAAATCGAATATGTGGAATCGATATTGCAAAGTCGAACGTGTGTGTCCACACTAAGGACACACTAAGGACAGTAATTCGACTTTGTGAGTCCACACTAACGGGGCGAGCGTCGATATTGGAAGCGGTGCACTGTGGGCAGCTATCCCACAGTTCCCGCAGTCCCCGCTGCCCATCGGAATTCTGGGTCGAGCCGCCAATGCCTTCTGGGTAAAAAAAATTTGTCGTCATCCGTCCGTCACTAACGCCCTCCCTCCCTCCATGAAAGCGCCGGCGGGAAATCAGTTCGCGCACTTTTCTGGTCAGTGACAGCGCGGACGCCACAGCACTGCGATCATGGATCCCGCTGCGACCATCGCTGGACTTGTGGCCGTTCTCAACACCTCGCAGCTTATCATACACCTTTCCCTGAGGCAGATGCAGAGAAATCGGGCGAGGAGGCTACGGCACCGCCGTGAGAGCCTGAAGTCGGAGAGTGGCACAGAGCTGTCAGAAACCACGAGCCCCAGCGCCCAGGACATGACGTTGGCAATGGGGCATGTGGATTTTGTTGAACGGCGATTCTGGGCCCGGGAAACAAGCACGGAATGGTGGGACCGTATAGTGCTTCAGGTCTGGGATGAATCCCAGTGGCTGCGAAACTTTCGCATGCGGAAGGGGACTTTCCTCGAACTTTGTGAGTTGCTGTCCCCTGCCCTGAAGCGCAAGGACACCCGCATGCGAGCAGCCCTCACTGTCCAGAAGCGAGTGGCCATAGCCCTCTGGAAGCTTGCAACGCCGGACAGCTACCGGTCAGTCGCGAACCACTTTGGTGTGGGCAAATCTACCGTGGGGGTTGTTGTCATGCAAGTAGCCAAGGCAATCGTCAAGGTACTGCTCCCAAAGGTAGTGACCCTGGGAAACGCGCAGGTCATCATAGATGGCTTTGCCGCGATGGGATTCCCAAACTGCGGTGGGGCTATCGATGGGACTCACATCCCTATCCTGGGACCGGACCACCAGGCCAGCCAGTACATCAATAGAAAGGGCTACTTTTCAATGGTGCTGCAAGCACTGGTGGACCATCGGGGACGGTTTACAAACATCTACGTCGGATGGCCGGGCAAGGTTCATGACGCTCGCGTGTTCAGGAACTCTGGTCTGTTTAGACGGCTGCAGGAAGGTATTTACTTCCCAGACCACAAAATAACTCTTGGGGATGTGGAGATGCCTACAGTCATCCTCGGGGACCCAGCCTACCCGCTAATGCCCTGGCTCATGAAGCCCTATACTGGCGCCCTGGACACAGAAAAAGAACTCTTCAACTACCGGCTGAGCAAGTGCAGAATGGTGGTGGAGTGTGCTTTTGGCCGTCTCAAAGGGAGATGGAGAAGCTTACTCACTCGCTGTGATCTCAGTGAAACCAATATCCCCATCGTTATTGCAGCTTGCTGTGTGCTCCACAATCTGTGTGAGAGCAAGGGGGAGACCTTTATGGCGGGGTGGGAGCTAGAGGCAAATAGCCTGGCTGCTGATTACGTCCAGCCAGACAGCCGGGCCATTAGAAGATCCCAGCGGGACGCCCTGTGCATCCGGGAGGCTTTGAAAGCTAGGTTCCTGAGTGAGCAGGGCAACCAGTGACTTTTCAGTTTGTGGACAGAAAAGCTGAACCTGCCCCCGTTTCTTTACACAGTTCATTTTGACTATCCTCTCCAGTTACATACCCCCTTCACCCCCTTCCCCTTCCCAAAAAATAAAATCATTTCGATTTTGTTAATGAACACCGTTGTCTGTATTGCTGTTTTCGCGGGAATATTTTAAACCGGGGACGCAGACTGTGGCGGGGGGCGGGTTTAGTGTTCTGATGCAAATGATGCTTCTAAACTCCCGGAATGACAGGCTCCGCACTGGTGGACTGGTTATTTCAATGGAGCCTGCCAGCACTCCTGGGGGGGACTGTGTGTATGTGTCGGCTATGTGACTTTCTGGAAGGGGGGGTAGGGTTACAGATCCCCTGCTGCGTGGATCTGTGAGCCAGGATAAGGACCGCTGCATAAGATCTGTAACCGCCCTCCCCCACCACAAAGTAACAGAGCAACCCCCCCCCCAGAACATGAAAACCACCTCCAAGACTGACCAGGGTAACCAGTGACCGCACTGTGTATGTGTCCTGATGCTGGACCTGACACCGCCTCTGTACCCTGCTAAAGGTCACTGTCCTGTCCAATTACCAAGCCCCTTCCCCCCCTCCAGACAGACTCTCCCTCAAAAGAACCTGACTGAAACAGTAATGAACAGAAACAAACATTTTATTGCGAACCAGACATGAAACGTGGGGGGTGAAACTTGGACGGGGGCTTGTGTGAGGTGGGTAGGAAAGGACTTATGAAATTTTGGGGAATGTCAGCCTTCTACTGCTAGAGCAGTCTGCAGGGGTTGATTGAAAGTTTTAACGGCCCTTGCCGCCCCTCCTTCTTTGGACTTTGGGTGAGGGTGGTGTGGGACTTGGTGGCGGGTGAGGGCGGTTACAGATAGACTGCAGCGGGGCTCTGTCCTCCTGCCTCCGGTCTTGCAGAACATCCACAAGGCGCCGGAGCGTGTCCGTTTGCTCCCTCATTAGTCCAAGCAGCTTTTCAGTAGCCTGTTGGTCCTCCTGACGCCACCTCTCCTCCCGTTCCATGACTGCTCGGTGCATTTGTGACAAGTTCTCCCTCCACTGTGTCTGCTGGGCTGCCTGGGCTCGGGAGCAGCCCATTAGTTCTGTGAACATGTCTTCACGCGTCTTCTTCTTCCTCCGCCTAATCTGCGCTAGCCTCTGGGAGTGTGCTGACAGGCTGGGTTGGGAGACAGTCGCAGATGTGTCTGTGTGAATTTTAAAAAGGGAGTGAATTCCTGAGACAGATAAATGAAATTGTATACAAAGAACCTAGTCTTTCTCTGTGAACAAGACCATGCACTGAACCTCTCACATGCGCACTCAGGACAAGGTCGAATTTTCGGCCGTCGCCTTCAGTGCCTGTGGACTTGCGGAGGTCTTGGAGTGTTCAGAGAACTGTGGCTGGAGACCTGAACTTCTGGAGCGGGCAATAATGGTAAGCCGCAGACTTGTGGCTGCTTAAAACTCCAGCAGTAGCACTGGCCTCCTTTCACATTGAAAGCAATGCCAGTCTCTGCTGCCAGCAATCAGGACAGCATCAACTCTGCCCCTGTCCCACCCCCTCGCGGCTGTCCCAGGGAAAGATCCCTGTATGCTGCCCCTCTCCCTCCACCGCGTGGCTGTAAAGCAGTCCCAATACTAACATTCCCCTCCCTAATTCAAAGCAGGGCGTCATGAGCGACATCACCCTTCTGAGGATCCCGGACACCCAGAGAGAACGCATGCTGCGGGAAAGCATGCAGAAACCGGGGCCGTATGCCGCCATGCTATGTCGGGCCATGATCCCGGAGTACTTGATTGTGGCGTGGAGGGGGCATGTCTGCTACCACGGAGGGCCCACTAAGATCGCCCTACCCCGGAACCTGATCAACAGGCTTGAGCTCTACCTCCACGAGACCTACGAGGAGTTCTCCTACGAGGATTTCTCCTCGATCCCCGGCCACATTGACCGGATTTTCGCGTAGGTGCACTGGGACTATGGAGTGGAGCGTCTTGGGCCTGGGAATCATGGAGTAATGGACATTGTGAAAATTTTTTAAAACACTTGGGACTAAATTGAGAAGAGCCTAAGACAGAGAAATCATGAAAACCCATTTGTTACCTTTGTTAATATTCCTGTTTTGTACCTGATTATTTTTTTACTAGTTTACAGAACTTTTATAAATGTACATTGTTAATAGTATAAATATTACCGTTCTGTTTTAAATAAATGTTTACATGTTTACAGCACTTACTGCTTGATCCGTCCCCTGATTCTGTGTCCGGGGTAAGGGATGGGGACGGTTGGTAGGGGATCTCGGTAAGGGTGATGAAGAGCTCCTGGCTGTCGGGGAAATCAGCGGTGCCAGCGCTGTCGACTGCCTCGTCCTCCTCATCTCCTTCCTCCTCTTCCCCGTCCGCTGAGGAACCGGCCGCGGACAATATCCCATCCTCGGAGTCCACGGTCAGGGGTGGGGTAGTGGTGGCGGCCGCTCCCAGGATGGAATGCAGTGCCTCGTAGAAACGGGATGTGTGGGGCTGGGATCCGGAGCGTCCGTTAGCCTCTTTGGTTTTTTGGTAGCCTTGTCTCAGCTCCTTGATTTTCACGCGGCACTGCGTTGCATCCCGGCTGTAGCCTCTCTCTGCCATGGCTTTGGAGATCTTCTCGTAGATCTTAGCATTCCTTCTTTTGGAGCGCAGCTCTGAAAGCACGGACTCATCGCCCCACACTGCGATGAGATCCAAGACTTCCCGATCAGTCCATGCTGGGGCCCTCTTTCTATTGGATTGCACGGCCATCTCTGCTGGAGAGCTCTGCATAGTTGCCACTGCTGCTGAGCTCCCCTCGATGTCCAAAGAGGAACTGAGATTCAAACTGCCCAGACAGGAAAATGAAAATGAATTCAAATTTTCCCGGGGGTGTGGCTGGTCAGAGCATCCGAGCTCGGACTGCTGTCCAGAGCGTCAACAGAGTGGTGCACTGTGGGATAGCTCCCGGAGCTATTACCGTCGATTTCCATCCACACCTAGCCTAATTCGATATGGCCATGTCGAATTTAGCGCTACTCCTCTCGTTGGGGAGGATTACAGAAATCGATTTAAAGAGAGCTTTATGTCGAACTAAATGGCTTCCTGGTGTGGACGGGTGCAGGGTTAATTCGATATAACGGCGCTAAAGTCGACATAAAAGCCTAGTGTAGACCAGGCCTAAGTTTTTCAAAGAGGTAACAGTGTTAAAGTGAAAGTACATAGCTTTAACACAATGGGCTGAACCGCCTGATACTTGACACAATGGGCTGGATTCACAAAAGGACTCGGGCACCTAAATCTCAGAACGAAGGCCTAAGGGGATTCACAAAACACCTGCTCAGCTGCCCCTGAGCCCTGGAAGGGCCTAAAATCGCTCAGCACCTAAATTTTTGCAGTAAATGTTCCATAGGCACCTCTTTCTGTCTGAGCACGCACACTGCAGCCCCATGCCAGGCATCCAGAGGCCTCAGCTCCAGTGGGGGAACGTAGGCATTTCTTTGCCTAACTCATCTACGGGGCCCAATCCGGTAAGTGTGTTCAGACCATGCCTACTAGATCAGGCCCCTATAGATGAGCTTACAGAAGATGGCTGAGGATGGGAGGAAGCCCTCATAACTTTTAGCCCAGTGGTTAGGGTAATCACCTGGGATGTGAGAGACACCTGGTTCTAGTTGCCCCTCCACCTGAGCAGGAAAAGGGATTTGTGAACTGGGATCTGCCACTGGGCTCTGGAATATTGTGATGTGGGGCTCCCTGAGTCTCTCCTGTTGAAGCTATGCCACTGGATAAATAATTTTAAAAAATTGATGCTGGGGTGAGGGAGGACTGGATCCTGGTTTCCCACCTCCCCAGTGAGTGCTCTAACCACCATCTGAGGCACTCTCATGCTTTCTCTCTCTGGCCCCATGTTGAAGTTGTTGCGCTGTGGATAAACTAATGAAAGAATCATTGGACCACAGAGAGAGAGAAAGCACTGAGCATCACCACATCTAAGTTTCTTTGTAAATGTAGCCCAGTAAACCTAAAAAGTTTTAAATAATAAAATGAGCAGGAATATACAAAGGTAACTGAATAAGTATCAACTTCCACCAGAAAAATGTAAGATTAATGTATCATCTGATGTTTTCCTCCCTGTATAGATATTCTGTTACTTGTGCTTTTGATTTACTGCTTCATACTGTTCAGAAATGTACACCTCCGACAGTTTATGGGAGGCCAGATTAGTTAATTTACACCCAAACTGTACATTACAGAGCTACAACCTGTGCTATAGTCGATGCATAAAAACACCCAATATACATGCTGTCCTGCAGAGATTCACTTACTTTGTGCAACCCATACCCAGTACCTGAAATGAACCTTTGTTACAATTCAGTGACTTCCAATGAGGTTTCATTACACCAGATTATTCTGACTGACATGTCAAGACAAAGATATCTGGGCCTTATTAAAGAAGCAGAGTTACATAGTTAAAGTACTGATTATATGGATAATCATTATCCTTTCATTTCCCTAGGCAAACAGCATTGATGGTGGCTCTTCACACCTCTTTGCACTTTAATATAGAACTCCAACTTGGAAAACCCATGAAGGAAAAAGTTCATGTTAACAGACTAACAGGAACACTTAATTCCAGCACGGAGGATCTTTAAGTTACAGGTTCCTTGGATTGTTTTTATTTTAAGTTTTAATAAGAAATGCATTTTGGCTTTTCAGCAGATTATATTACAGTTTTATTAGGAAGCGGGCCCCACTCAGATCCAGGCACTCCCTCCTTAAACCAGCTGCTGAGAAGGGAAAGCATGCTGGGATTTCTGCCAGGATGTCTTTCTATCTAAGGTACTTTTATGGCCCAGTCACTATAGTATCTGATCGCCTCACTGTTTGTTTAGAGTCAGAGTTTAACGCCAGAAGGGACCACCAGATCATCAAGTCTGACCTCCTGAATATCACAGGCCATTAACATCACCCTGCACCCACACACTAAACCCAACAACTGATGTATTTCTCCTCACAACACCCCTGTGAGATAGGGAGCTTTATTTCCATTTTACAGATGGAGAATTGTGGCTCAGCAAGACTAAGTGACCTGCCCAGGGTTACACAGGATGTTTGTGGCAGAGCAGGGATTGAACCCAAGTCTCCCTTGACATGCCATTCAAAATCAGACCAGGGATCTATCTAGTCCCATATCCAGTCACTGACAGTGGCTGGTACCAGATGTCTCAGACGAAGCTTCAAGAAAAGCTGCAACAGGAAGTTATGGGATAACGGGCCCCTGCAAGGACTCTCCTAAACCCCAGTAGTTGGAGGTTGGCTTATACCCTGAAGCATGAGGATTTATATCCTTCCAAACCTCTTGCTCATTTTTAGTGTTTACTATTCTAACTGGATATTCTGGTTACCTACAGGCATCCCGCTAAGTTCTAGACCTCAATGACACCAGAGTCTTGTCAGCTTCACTTTGTGGCTTCTTGGGAAAGGGACAAGCTGTAGCAGCAGTGGGGATAGAGGAGCTGCCTGCCTGCAGACTCAGGCAGAAGCCAGTGCGTTGTTTTGTGCCAGCGTCTCATGTGAAAGGCTATCTTTCCAATTATAATGGATAGAAATTTCTTTTAATGAAAGCTTTAAAAAATTGGGGGAAAATGTACAGCTTGATCCCCCTTTCTTCTGCCTCCCATTTGCCAAGAAGAGCATTCTACTCACCACTAGCAAGAGGAATCTTTTTCCCCAACCCTTGCCCTTAACTCATAAACAGAACAGACACTGCTATGTCTCATTCTAGCCTGCACAGACACACGGTCATGCTGAGAGGGCAGTCCCATGCAGAGAAGCACACAACAGCAGAAGGAGCAGTTGTCTGCTAGTTTCTCATAACAACAGAACTGCTCTTCATACAATACGAGGGCTGCTTAGAATTTTCATTTTTAAGCCCTTTTCCAAGGGCTAATAAATCTGGACATGAACATTTGTTACAGGCTGAATCATCACATGCAAGGTTATATGTAGCAGTATATTTCCCCTCATTAAACTAGAGCAATGGCAGTGATTCTATAAAGCTATGAGACTGTTCCATTGTAAGTTTAATTTTAGCCACCCAGCTCTAAGCTTCCCAATAAAAGTACATTTCAGCCCAAATTTAGCATGCTTAGTTTTGGGTCAAGAACATTTATTTATTTGGGGACGGGGGGGGGGGGGGGAGAGAGGGAATTTGAGGTTAATTGATCAAGTTGATTTTGAGTTAAGCATCTGTCTCAATTTCCAAAAAGTGGAAATAAAGCTACTTTCCCTCCAACTTTTGTGTCCACTTATATTTAGACTGACAGATGTCTGCAGGTCATAAAAGAAAATTGTGTGTTACTTTCTATATGCAATAAGAATGGATGAGTCAGGGACAAGGGCATAGCTGAAGTGTGAGTTTTCTCACTTATTCTGATGTTTGTTTCTCCAATAGTCTAATAATTAGAGATGAATCCATTTTCAGATAACAAATTTGGATTCAGGCAAAATATGACAAGTTTGGCTTCAGATAAGCCTTTGTGAACAAAAATATCATGAGCTGCTTGTATGACTTAAAAATACACAGTTTGGATATAGCTGAAATCCAGGCAGGAGACATTTGGATAAAATTAATAGGTTACATATACATTTTAATTCACTAAAATTTATCCTAAATAAAATTGTCCCCTTGCTCATCCTTAGTTGTTATAATGTGCAATTATTTCAAATTTTAACAACCTTAATAAATGCTTTATGCATCCTTGGACATTGCTCATACAGTTTTTTTAATGAATTTAGATCTAATGAAGGTGCCAAATTAGCAGCACAGTGAACCTTAAGACTTTTGTATATACCCAGAGATCAAGTGCAATAAGTTACACTAGGCTGCCTCGTGCCAGTGTCTGACTGCATACCACCACAGATGCTCAAATACCATGGTGATGAGGGCAGGATAAGAACCTGAATAGTACAAAATGGTATGTACTGGTCCTAAGCAAGAGAGGGCCTTCTATGGACACAAAATGGTACAGTACACAGCTGTGCTGCGGTAGCGTTTTAAGTGTAGACATAGCATAGAGGCAAGCACAACTTTAGCATATGTTATTAAAGTTCCCTCTGTCAGCGTACCTCATTCCCGTCCTGCAATACTCCTGAGATTTCAAGCCTGGAACATTAGGGCAGATACTGCCAGTAGTGCTGTTAACAAATATCTGCAGAGGACAAGAATGAGACCAGCAAGCACTGTAAATTGCTCTGACCTTAGCAAGATCTGAATTTAAGTTTTCAGAGTGAAAGATCAGTCAGCTCCTTCATGTGATGCATCACCTACCTATTTTTCAATACAGATGTTATATAGCAAGGGTGGCCCAACTGTGGCTGACGAGCCATATGCAGCTCTTTTACCAATCAAGTGTGGCTTGTGGAGCCCCGCATATTCCCTTCATCTCCACCTACCAGCCGGGGGGGGGTGTCGGGAGCTCTACCTTGCAACAGGGTGGTGGGGTAGGAGCGTCTGTCCAGTGGGGGGGGTCTCGGGGCTTCTGCCCAGCAGGGTGCACCTGCCGGGGCTTGGGGCTTCAGCAAAAGCAGGCCTGAAGCCATGAGCCCCATCAGGCGCCTCCAGTGGGCCTGAAGCCCTGAGCCCCATCAGGTGTGCCCTGGCTCTCGAACTTCTGAAGATTGTCAGAGGATCAGTAAGTTTGGCCACTTCTGTTACGTAGATAGGGAGCCACGTTCTGCTCCTGATTTGCTCCATGGGCAATAATGACTTCAATGACATTATGGAGGGTAAGTCAGGACAGAATTTCACCCACTATGCACAATTAAGTACTTACCTACCAGATCATAATGTCTGCAAAGGATTCTGTGTATTCTAATGACTCGCCATGAAAGATTATTCCATTTATTATTAACTAGAAACTACAAAAACAAACGTCAGGAATACAAAGTCTGAGATGCCACTTTCACTCAATTCATGTTGTTACACTTCCCACTTCTCTGCTCCCACAACACAACAAATTTACAGATAGAGTAGATACTGAATGAATTGGCTATACTGTCTTTGCTTTGGTTTTTCCCTGCTTCTGACTGTGTGTGTCACAACCTTCATGTTATCCACACACAGCTGTTTTGTATTCATTTAGCCATGGCTTCCATTGTAGAACGTAATTATTTATTGCTGTATCTCTAGCCTTAACAGTTTTTGTAAGGCTGAATAGTCCATGAAATAATCAGAACGAGACTAGGAGAAAGGTTGCAGTGAGTTGTAAATCTGAAAAGAATCTCTGTATGTCTTTGGGTTTGGGATGGGAAAGAAGTAGCAATGTAATTCTTATCCTGTCACGTGGATACTTCATAATTATTAAAAGGGGTTAAATTCGGTACTGTTGGCCATAGCTATTTAGAACATAAAATATACTGAGAGTCTTATAATTACTACTATAGTTGTTCAAATACTAAGTGACCCAACTTTTAAAAATTAAATGTTAATCCCCAAACAACAAACCACTGTAAACAGAAGTCTTTCAGTTCCATCCTTCAGGCCATTTTTCAGCTGTCACTTTTCACTTCAAAGGTTATTTCTTAAAACTAAATAAAATATTTACATTATCCAGTATGAGGCAAGCAACAAATTCCTCTCCCACTTCCGACACACAGATTTTAAGAGACTGTCTATAACTTCCCCTTTTTCCCCCTGTTAAAAGTGGTGAATATTAGTGCTCATTATTACCAACATTGAAAATGGACACGAGACAGTCCAAGGTCAGGCTCAAATTAGATGTTGACTGGTTTGGTCATTTCTTGCTTCATCAATCTTGACTCTTGTCCCAAAACATCAGCTTTAAAATCAAAGCAGCTGATGTGATTTTTGTCCTGTATCAAAGATTATTAAGAGTTTACATTTAGGTCCAAACCTGCATTGAGGACTGCACAGGCACACCCCTGCCCTAGCACAAAACCCCTTTCAGGTGCTGCATGCAAAGCATTCCTGCACCTGCATGGATCTCCGTGCAAGATCTGGGTCTTAGCCATTTCTTTTTATACAGTCAGTATGCTCACATATAGCATTACTGAGCCACTTCTATTCTCTGGATTTAAATCAGTGCAATTAAGAATAGAATTTAGCCCATGCGTATCATGTCCATAAATAGATCTTGCAACATTCGCTATCCAAAAAACAAACCAACCTTACTCATCCACACTCAAGAGACTTGATTCTGCTCCATCTAAAGTCAATAGGTATTTTGCTATTTATGCCAATCAAGGCAGCAGTGGGCCCAAAGTGTGTGTTGGTGCTAGCTCTATCTGGAGCTAAATACTGAATTATTGTCAGCACTAAATATGCAAAATGAAAAGTACCATAAAAGTGCTAAATGTTGTTATCAATCTAATTCGTGCACATTTGCTGGAGAAAATCACCTTTGTAAAGGTCAAATTCTTCTCTCAGTTACCCCTGGATAAATACAATGCAACTCCAATGACTTCAGCGGAGAGCAGAATTTGTCCATAATTGAATGCATCAACTTGGAAAAAGTGATTTCTGGGTGGAATTTATTCCCAGATATTTCTCATCAATTCCCTAAACACTGGGAAACTGACCCCGATGATTGACCAGACAAATTCTTGAGCTTCCAAACTCTATTTGCCAGTACAGGAATTCTCTGCCTTCATAGAAACAGACCGGAATGAAAGGATTTTTTTTTTTGTGAATACATTATAAGAAAAGATGCTAAAAGTCCTCAAATAATCAGTGGTAAATAATTCGCAAATGATCTCTTTCATTGTAGAATGTCACAATACAACCCCACTCATAGCATCACCACTTTAGGTGGGATTGGGAAACCACTAGATTTAATTCACCATCTAACCAATATAGCCTCCTGGATGGTAATTGGTGCCAAAGGTACCTAATGGCAGGAAATTCAAGAAATATTCCTACCTGAAAAGGAAAATTAGAACTGATCTTATATTTTTAAGCAAGAGTAATCAGATATAGCTTAGATTTAAGGACGGCATTTGAAAGCTGACGTTAAAATGAGAAATCCACAAAGCAAGTGAGTATGTTCATGAGACGCCAGAGTGTGCTGAAATTCCATGAATACAAATGTATTTCAGTTTAGGCACTGGCTGGCAGAGGACCACCCAAAGTTAGCTGGAAAAAATAACTTTGAAATGACTTACACTGGTACTTTTAAAATAACCAAGCTTGTGTGGTGCGGCAGTACATTTGCGAGAAGCGTCATCATCTTACATGCACACAGCAGATTAGAGAGGAATAGCCCCATCAAAAAATAACCTAGAAAGCAGCACTGTGTTCACAAAACACATCAAATGCAGGAAAGAAGTTGTCCCTCCTCTTCAACGGATAAAAATCAGAAATGGATAAAAAAAATAAAAAATAAACTATGAAAAAAACTTTTGGGATTCAAATATTTAAAAAGAAGCTATTAAAAGCATTTGGGGAATCTATTAATAAATAATAATTTATTATAACTGATAAATTAAGGATGAGATTTTGCTTTATTCTCTTAATAAAAAATATGCTACCAATTTTAATCTGTAACAAGAAGCAGTGCACAACTGAGACCACCCAAGAGAGTATTAAAATCTGGGCACCCTTTAAGTGCCTTCAGCTGGAAACTGAAAACTTAAGGGACTTGAATCTCACTTGAGATTTTCTCCTGAGGTTTTTTTGGCCTGAGCAGGAAGATGGTTTATATGCTTTGAGGTTTATTTGTCTTTACAAAGCATACGAGTGAATTAATGACATGAAGCTAGATTCTCAGCCCCGTTTAGGCTGCATTGCAATGACAAATCCCCAGATGTATCTGAGCTCTCATCGTGTTTCAGCATGAGGTCTAATCACCACTGGCTGTACTGCTATATTAAAAGATCAGAGTGGCTGAAATCTGCTCCATTTCATGCTAATTAAGAGCAAATCCTGATTTTTCTACTCATGAGAGTAAATTGATTTGAGTGGGATTACTTGCATGAGTAAGGGGGATCAGGACTGACCCTAGGCCTCCTGGCAAGATGTCAATGATGCCCCAGCTGGGCAAATTTTGAGCACTCTTGTCATACAAAGTTAGCCTCTAACTGATGGTTGGGATAGATGATAAAATAGCCCACCACACACACACACACACACACACACACACTACAAAACCAACTTTTAAATAGCATGCTTGTTTTGCTATTGTAAATATTAAGATTTGCGCTAAATAGTCAAGAAATCTGATTATAGCAGATAATGATATATTACAAATATTTATTTTAAAAAAAAGTTTCCAAGGCAGCACCTGCCTTAGGCTTGTAAAAATTTTCCAAAGCAGAATGGATACAGTAATACAAAAACTTGGCCCAAACCTTCTCTTAGCCCCGATTACTCCATTCCTCAGAGACCAATGCATCTTTTTAACAAAGACATGGTTTATAAGCCTAATATATTATTAGCACTACATTTTCTCCCATGGCTTTCCTAGCTTTCAGGTCCCTGCAGAGTGGCTGTTGACACTTCACATGCACCTACTTCATAGACCCTTTGTCTGACAACATAATCAGCAGAAGCTAGATAACCCCTATATGGAGAGGAAGTTAAGATGGCTCTCAATTCATGGTAGTATGCCTGCAATAACAAAGACTGTAGAGGGCTAGATGACATGCAAACAGACCTTGTATCTATAGACCTTGTATCTATGAATTTCTGCTACCTGAAATTCTTTTTCCACCCCAATAATGATATTATCAAATAAGAAAACAAAGGTTTTGCTACCTTACTGTCATTCTGTAAAGCTGAATATTTCAGATCTGCATATAGTGTCTTGTTGGTTTAGCAATGTTTGTATTGAAAAACACTCCTTTTCCACCAGAGGGGTATGTAACGAACTCAGGAACGGATTGCATTCAGACAGCAGTAAGCTGAACAATAAGAAAAGGGGAAATTGTTTTTGATTTGCACATTTTGTTTTCCTTCAGCAAAGCCACAATGTGCTATGCCTCTGGCCTTGTCTGTATGGAGTGTCTTCTTACCGTTTCCAATTGTTACATTACCACCAGTGCAACTCCACTTGAAGGCATGATGCTGGGATATCTAGAGTAGATAAGACATCAATGACATTTTTACCACTGAGTCATCTGGACCTTGCTCTGAAGAGTTACATGACACAGTTGTTAAAAACCGCTGACACCTTGTCTATGCCAGCAGTAGTGTGATGGTGGGAAAGTTCAGTGTAGATACAAAGATCCTGCTATGACCATTTTCTGCCTACAGATGAATCCAGAAATACATCACTAACACTATGCATGTATTCTTCCTTGGTGCCCTTTCCTTAGTGGGATAAATTCCACAATGCTGAACCCCTAGTTATCTCTAGATCAGTGGCTTCCAAACTTTATTGATTCATGTAACATCTTCTTAAAAAATTGTTGGGATGTGAATGAATGGAACATCAAGCTGACATACTATCAGTGGTAAAAGTATCACGGTTTAGGAACCCATGCTCTAGATAATTCTTGAACCATTCATCTCCTAAATGTCGCATCAGGTAAAGAGCATACACTCCAAGTTCCCCAGCTCACTTTTTAAGTGGCATCTTAAGTTTCCCCTCTAACAGGCTGCTCAGTACTCTA